>NW_027184086.1:2932102-3078458 GCF_041296385.1 Aphelocoma coerulescens | reverse complement strand
TCTGGGAGCATCTCTAGGAACTGAGGTCTTTCTCCTTTTCCATTTGGAGCAAAAGTCCTCATCACTTCCATCTCTCCCTGTTCAAACTTCTCATGAAATTACAGCTGCTTCAACATCTGCTTATCTCAGCACAGGTGCTTTTGCTCACAAGTACAAGTTGGAACGCTCCACCCCCCCATGCCTTCATGAAATCACAATGGGTACTCTGATACATCATAGCTTTACAACAGAGTTTCAGCTTTAAGCATCTCCTCTTTCTTCTCTCTCAGGTTTTCAGCTCTTCACAGCACTAAAAGGGTTAATCTCACCTCAGCCTTGCAGCTGGAATGTCGCTTATCGCTGTGGGTCACATGATCCTTTGCTGGACAGCTGTGCAGCTTCAGCTGAATCTTGGCCACACTGGAGAGGGGGAACCGGGTCACTCCGGCTGCCCACAGCAGGGCTGGGGGTGGGGGGGGGGGGTGGTTCCGCAGGTGGAACAGGGCCCATTGGCCCCAGGATGGCTGTGGCCCAGCCTGGCCTGGCCCGAGCAGGGCCTGGGCTGGGCCCACCAGCCCCCCGCACGGGGCCCGCAGCCACCTGTCCCAGCACCGGAAACAAGAGAGAGCTGTGAGAAGGTTTGTCTATTCTTAAGTGTGGATCACAGAGGCGGTCACAATTTTAAGTGGCTTAAAGAATTGTCCATATTCAAACTGGCCAGCTGATAGGTTCTGTCAGGTCAGGTCCCAGAGGAAGCTGTAAGCACCCCTTTGCAAGAACATAATTTCTGAGACTATGCTTTGCTATCCCATGACACTCTGTCTAAAAATTAGATGCTGGTTCTACTTCCTTATTCCAGTGGGAAGTTCATTCTTCAACTACACCACTCTGATGAATAGAAACTTTTATCTAATACCCAGACTAATTTTATTAAAACTCATGTCATATCCATTTGTTCCTTTACCAACATTATCTTTTTATTTTATATAGTCTTGAAAGAACTATTAAGAGAGAGTAATGAGCCTGCAGTGTCTGATTCTCTCTTTCCTCTTCCTGAATCTATAAATTATGTAGCCAGTTTCATATTTGCCAGTAATTCCTCCACCCCTAGCTTCCACATAAGCAATTTATTGCAGTTTTTTACTGTTGAATCTGTGAATTCATCTGCTGAATCATAAAGAATTATGATACAGAGTTATGTCTAGCCCTTTGGATTCCCTAGGGTCTTGCAGCTTGGCTTGACTTTGTGGAGATACTTATTATTTCTCAATAGAAGCATTTGGCTGTTGCCTTTGTCTTAGTATTCATCATGACTCTCTTCATTGAAAATGAAACAAAATATACCATTAGTTTAATTAGGGAACTTTGGATATCCTTCTTTAAGAAAAGCTTTTTAATTTTTTTCCCTTGCTCTTCATTCTTCTAGTAATTGAAGAAGATCAACTAAAATATTGCCACAGCTAAGGTTAGTTGTACATTAAGTAATTCTCTCTTTGACCCAAAACTTGATTTTGTGTTTCTGTCCTTCAGGACTAGACGTTTTGCTTCTCCTATGTAAGGAGACATTGTTTGTTCTTAACATTTTCTCCAAGATGATCATTTTGATAGATGAATCAATCCATATACATTTTTCCTTCTGTTTGTACTACATTTTCTAGCCAGAGTTTTGAGCTCCCCTATATTCCAGTTCAGCTAAGACATACATTAGTTTGAATACCTAAATTAATTAAGTTAAAATTAATTTTAATTAAATTCTTAATTTCTGAAAACAAACACTTTTGAAATAAACACCCCTTAAATTACAGCTCATTTTGTTTGCTAGTTCATTTGTTTGTTTGCAGTTGATGTAGCTGTTTAATTTAAATTAAATCTATTCTGGGCCTTATTGGACTAAAAGCTCTGTTCTACCAGATTCGTGAGTATCTGAATAAGAAAACATAATAATAATAATTTATGTAAGAAACTGGTAGCTACCCGTTAATGTTTAATTTCAGGTAAAAAAAGAGGATGCTCAACAAATAAATACGTCAGTTTCTATAACCAAGATTACTTGATGTTTACTTTAACAAATCACATTTTCTTTGTAAGAAATATGCTCTCTCTCATACTAAAAGAATTTTAATTGTTCTTGAATGTGTTACATAGATTTCTTCTTAATTCAACATCTGATGCCTAAATGTGTAGCTGACTTCCAGCTCTAATCAGTAGATTGATTATCACATTCTGTCCTGAAATCTTCTCACCTAAATAAATTTTACTGGTTTTAAATTTATCCATGTTGTTTCTTTAAAGTCTAATACATTTAACCATATACCAACAAAGTGTTAATACCAGTGATGTGTTAGTACATTGTTGTGTTACCTAAACAGTTGCTCTGACTATTGTGCGAAGTTTTATGTCTGCTCTGAACTTAGATGTGTATTATTGTTTAAACATATTTTTAGATTAACAGCAATGCTGTAATGTTCTAAGTTTCATATTACTCAGTATGAACTCTGATTTTGATCTGGTTTGTCTTTTGATATTGATGGATTTCATGGGAAATACAATTTTTATAAAAGTAATGTAATTTTTTACTTTTTTCCCAGTATAAATACGAATTGGTTCCAAAGGAGAAAACATCCTGTGGCTGGCATGGATATATCCTGCCTCTAAATTGTACTTTTTACTTCTTCTTTTTGATTACTTTTCTATATTGACTATTGTTTTTAGTCACATAAGATGAAACTGATATGTGAAGAAAGAAACATCTGTGATGTTACTCAAATAGATTAATTTTTAAATCAACATTTCTGTGTATGTAAATTGCAAAATACATTGTTCTCAAACTGTGAGAAGGTACTGTGAAGTCCTTAAAATACATCTATAAGTTTTTAAAATTTAGTTTCTTACTCTGGTTGACTTTTTTTTGTCAGCCTCTGAACTTTTTGTTGTACAATATTCTCATGTTTGGAAGAGGTAAGTACCTGGTGCAGAAAAATAGATATGATTGAAATTACTAAAATCAGCGTGAATGCAGAGAGATTTAAAATTAAGAACAAATGAAAGTGTCTTACAGACCAGGCTATGCAATCTGTAGAAATACTATATGATTTCTATCTTAAGAAAATGATCTCTTGTGTTTTTTTGGTCCAGAGACATTGAAAATAAAAACTGAACATGCATACATGTATATGTGAATATCATCCAGGGTTCAAAATGTTTATTTTTCTAAACTGAGGGGTTTCTATATTCCACTATATGCTAGATAACCCTACATAAGACTTATGTTTTATATTTCTGAAAGTCACTGGAACAAAAAATCCACTATGTCTCAGTAATTCTCTTGTCAGAGTGTGGTATGAAATATATTGGTCTTCAGAACTGTGTTTTGGTCCATATGTTTTGTATATCAAGGGATAGAAGGAAATGCATAGATTTCAATAACTTTGAAAACCAGTATTCCACTGTGTGAGCCAACTGTCAGGCTGATAGGCATTGAATAAGCATGTTTACTTGTGGTTTTACTCAAGAAAAGGTATCATTTCAAAGGAAATGAAGATGCATGAGTCATGAAGAGGATTATTACTGTTCAAATACTGTTGTAGGAATGGTTCATCAAGCTGGCAAGTTATTTTCTGCTTCCAAGATCTAAGAAAGAATGTGGTTTTCTATTATAAACTGCAAAAACTACATCATACTTAAAGAAGTTTCATAGCCAAGTAATCAATCAAGACATTTAGACTATTCTTGCTATTTTGAAGTAAGAATATATACAGGTTATTTTCTTGCATGACAAAAAAAAACCCCAAATGCATTGTTTGCTTTATAGTAGTGCCCAAGGGTAGAATTAACAATTTCAAAATTACTATGCTGTATTCATTCTATTGTCATATAGATGGCACTGGTTTTTTTTATACAACCCAGTAAATATCAGAAACTGTGCTGGCAATGAGTGCTGCTCTAATGCTGCACATACAGCCAAGGGCTACCATGGATGGGGTTGTTTTTTTGTTCCCCAGGCTGATTGCATATTACGCATTGTAAGACCATAAAAAAATTTTTAAAAAAGGAAATAAAACATTCATAAAAGATATTTCAGCTCATAATTCTAGCAACAGCTATATTACATCTCATTTGTGACTGTGTTCTTCTGCCTCCTAAGATCTGTTTTAAAAGGGCAAATAGAACCAAAGCTTTTTGTAGAAATCATGCAGAAGGGCTTCTTCTCTGTGTTTGGAAGACGAAAAAACTAATAAATGAATTTTTTTACTTTTTTACATTTAATTACCAGTCTCTGGAAGAATTTGAGGTCTATTTTTAAAAAAGCATTCTAAATTCTATAGTTGAAGTACATTTATGTAAAAGTGTTCTAAAGGCATGTGGTTGGAATGGTGTAGTGGTGAACATGGTGGTGCTGGGTTAGCAATTGGACACTATGGTCTTAGAGTATTTTCCAACATTAATAATTCTATAGTTTTATATTAATATATAAGGAATTTAGTATAATTATTCATCATGTTCTTTTTATTCTTACAATGAAAAAATACGTGTGTTTTTTTTTTCCCAAGCAGGCTATTAAGTGGTAGTAGTAAGTCTGTGGAATAATGTAATTTATTAATTCTTTTTTTTTCAGTATTAATTAATTGAATTTCATTTGCTTATTTCAGATCACAGAAGTGAGATACTGAAGTGAAATTCTGTGGTTCTGTAATAATATGAAATTATGTTTCCTTCAAGATCGTCTACCACACTGCTATGTATCTGAAAAAGTAGAAGAATCTCCTTTATTATTTAGTTGTACATTAGTTGTACTGTAGATCCCTGCCCTTGACTGAAATAAGTTCTTTGCCTTATTGTATAACTTCATTTGTGACAATTTTTATCTAGTAAAAAAATCACATGAATCCATGAGTACATTAAGATCCTTTTCCTGTTGCATCCTTCAGTCTTGTTAAAAATCAAAATCAATCACACAAACAAATAGAACCAAAAAAAAACCCCAAAACCACCAAAAAAGCAAAAGATCTCAACACAACAAAAAAAAATATTTAAAAAAAAAAAAAAAGTGCCATTATCTACATGCCTATAAATTCACCTGGCTTGTTCTTGTCTTTAAAGGTTCTTAAAAATTTGCTATCTTGCCTAATCTAGCTCATGATTTACTCGTAATTTACAAACACAATTGTACAGGTCAGGTTCAATCCTCATCACCTCCTCTCTGACCCCTTCTTACTTTCTGATGGTTATTTTGTTCTGGAATTTGGGCTGCAGATTCATGTGACCCAGAATTACTCCAATCTTGGCTTCTGAAAAATACTTAAAATACACCATAGAAGTGTCATTTTCAATATATTTAAATACTTCATACGATCATCCGATTTTTACTTTTTACTCCATCACAGGCCTACTTGGAGCTCATTCATTCTGTTCCTGATTTCCAGCATTATCCTTCTGTTTCTTTCCTTTCAAATCCTCCTTTGTATGGTGTTCTAATGAGAACACTGACTCAGAGGCAAACATAGAAAGCACAAGAGAGGTTGACAAGTTTTAATTGTATATCTGACTTTGATAAAACTCACAAACTGTTTGCTGCAGCTTTATAAGATTGTCCAGCGTTATGAAGAACAGAGCAATGGCCAAGAGGAATCAGTTCCCACCAGCCATGGAATGCATTACTGTAACTTTACTTGCTCATTTTAAAAGAGAAAAGATACTGACTGAAAAAGTTGCTGATATAGTTCTGGCTTCTGTGATCATCAGCTTTTAAACAATATACATGCCTGATCATTCCTGTTGAATTCTAAAGTACTAAGACAAATCAAAATTTATTTTGCCTAATAAAGTGTTGCCAGATAGTAAATGCCATCTAACAATTTAATTTTCCATTGTTGTTAATTAACTGTTAGCATATCAGGTGTCTATATGCATGCAATTATTATTTCTAACCAATTTTTGTTTTCCACTGTCACCACAGTTGGTACTGTGGTCTGTAAACATATTTTCACCTTAATTATCAAATATTATTCTTTCCTTCCAATACATTTAGAAAATCTATTGTTTGTTGCATTATACTAATGATAATTCCAAACGCACTGTTTAAAGGAATAAAAGATTATGGAAGCATTTAAGTTCTTCAGATTTTTAGGCTTCTTTCTGACTGAAGAAAAATAGACAATTTTGCTTGTATGCATTCAACCGAGTTAGCAATCTCAGTAAATGTAAACAAGGGTAAAAGTCAGAGATATGTAAAGCATTCATCTTTCTCATTTCTTTAGACTATGATCAGAAGCCTTCTGTCTTGGTCAAACACAGAAACAAAGGTTTGCTTCATAGTGATTTAAATACATCGTAGGGACATGAGCATGTCTTTGGTTAGGAGTCCTAGAAACAAGAATGCCGTTAATAAAGGAAGCAAGAATTTGATACTGGTTTATTTGATTAATTCACATTGTGTTTTAAGCCTAAGAGGTTGTTTTCTTTTAATAGCATATTTTTCTTTGTAACCAATGCTAAAAAGTGTTTCAAAACTAGTGTGTTGCTTTTACATTAAGACAGAAAAAAAATTCATAGAAATAGGAACCATTTCCAGACTCAGGGTTACGACATTCATCTTACATATATATAAGGTCTCCCATCTCCATGGATACCAAAATCTCCTGCTAAGACCAGAATTTCTCTGTTGAAAGCAACATTTGAATAGCTGATATCCTAGCCTTCACTTTATAGCCCCTTCCACTGAAGTATGTACATTGCCAATAATGAGGCTGCTTACACAAGAATTGTTTCTTGTATGTAAAAATAGGGTTTTAAAATATTGCTGAATCTAACCAAACATATTACACATGAGAAATTGTAGAGGAACTTAGGCAAGAATGTTAATATTGAAACTGGAATCTGTCAAGAATACTAAATTCTAGCTCTGATTTTATACTAAATTCCAGAACATCTTAATGCTTAAATGTGTCCTCCAAGACTGTACATTTTTTATAGGCACTTATTAACACATGAATGAGTTTCTTTTCAAAGATAGTAACTGTGTAAAAGCTATCCAAGTCATGTAAAAAGAAAAATTTGTATATGTACTTGAAACATTTTCATATGTAAAAATGCAAACAAATACATGGTTAAGAAGTATGTGGAACATTTTTTCTGATTTTGCTTTTACCCTGATTCTATGAAGTTCCTTCATAGAGACAGACTTCTAGAATAAGAAAAAAAATCTTTTAATTATGTACCTACCACCAATAATATAGTACATACAAAATAGAATTCACTTTCTTAATGAAGATTGCCAGTATTTTCCTGGACTAGAAATTTTTTAAGAGCATTTATCAAGTTTATTGTATGGACTTCTGTGCTAGTTTGAAAACAAACCAGGGGGAGGCACCAAGTCAGAATAACAATTTAATGGAAATTAAAGAAAAGGAAAAAAAAGTAAAAGAAAACACTGACAGAGTCAAGATACAACCTGAGTCCCTGTTAGGCAGGGTGGTGGTAGCAGTCTGGTAGAATGGTGGCTGCAGTCCTCTGAAGTGGTGATCCTGTGGTAGAAGGGGTCTGCTCTTCCTCAGAAAGTCCAGTGGTGGCTGTGTAGCTCCTATCCTCTGGAAATCCAGTGGAAAGAGTGTCTCTGGTGCTCAGAGTCCCAGATTATATCCACGATGGGATGCTTGGTTCCTCCCTCTGGGTGGAGCATCTCACAATAGGGTAATGAGTCATGAGGCCAGGTGTTGATTAGGCTCATTAACAGAAGATGGTCCGGAGGGAGTTATCTCTGAGTCATGCAGCAGGACAATGATGGGCCATTAACAGCAAGATAGCCTGGGGGGAGGAGGCAAGGAAACAGTGCCCTACCTGATTTCCACAGCTCATGAGGATGGTGATAGAGTACACCTCAACCCAGGACAACTTCTCATTAAAAAACTGAGTTTATAGTGGAAATGTCATGAAAAGTAATGAAAAATCATGCTTATTCTTAATGAATTTAACTACAAACTCATTCCTTCAAATTCTTCCCTTAACTTATGTAGCAAATGCTTTCTAATAATTTTCTTGCAGCAAGAGGAATTTTAAGAGAACAAATTAATAAGCATATGTAATATTTCAACATAGTGAGACACATTTATGATTTTAATTCCTTTTACTAAGCAAAAGCCATAAAAGAGAAAAAAAGAAAAAAATTTTAAATTGGAAAAAATACATTGTTACTGTACCAAGATGATAAATTATGTGCTTTTGCTAGAAACATAATATGAAATACTCAGTACAAGCAAACTCTCTATGCTCCTCAAGAATGGAAGAGCTTCATATTGAGAAGTGTCACTGGATAATTTGTCCCATGTTAGATTATTTTATCTAGTTTTGAATAATCTTATATAAAAAAACTGCATGCAAACCGCCCAACTGCTGACTTCTACATAAGCTTAAGTATGGTGTTCATTCCACAAACTACTGTGCATCAGTACTACCAGTTCTGCTGGGCCAAAAGCTATTTAATTCAGATTGCAGTGAAGGAAAACCCCAATATGGTTTGCTAATTCTGTCTGCTTGAATTAATCTGTCTTTCTCTGGGAAGCCTCTTGTCACCAAAAAATGAAGCAGTGCAAGTGGACATAAGTTATTTTGGCATATCTCTAGAATACCAGGAGACTGAGCATTTAAGATGCAGTTTTCTTTCAGCTTGTCCAGTGGGTGAATGGTTACACATTTTACAGTTAGTTGCCACAAAGATTATACAGATGTAACAGGAAGACACAGTTTTAAAGACACAGACTGAAGTTAGAAGTGTAGTTTCCAGAAACTTTTATTGATTGTGTATTTACATTCTTTAATTAAAGGATGCTGGAAATGCAAGTCAGGTTTCTAGCTACTGTGATGTCATTTTGCCATACAAGTACTTTGGTCTTCATAGACTTCCCTGAAAATAAATGAAAGTAAATAACAGGATTCCAAGGAAAAATGCAGGAGAGAAAGCACACAAACAAGCAAAACCTGAACATAATCACATTTGTAAAGCATAAAGGAACAGTAAAAAGGACAGGTGTTTTTTTTTTTCTTCGGTTAACCTTTTTCATTGTTTTAAATGAGTACCAAATTCCTGCTGTCTTTGCTTAGCTACTACAAGGGACAATTTAGTACACAAACACAAGCATTTTCATATGTGATTTCTGTAATAAAAATAGTATAGGAGAAAGGTTCACAAAGGATGTCTGGACTTCAGGCGGCTCTCTTGAAAGCTGTTTATTGCATAGGCAAAGTTACAGCAGTTCAGGGAGTGGGTATCCAGAGCCAGCCCTACAGCTGCCAGCTCCAGCTGTAGGCATACCTGAAGCCCCTTTCTGTTCAAGTTACAAAGCATTATATACTTTTCTTTGCTGAGTATCTTAATACATAACAACCAATAAGCACCATACACAATACCTTTACATTAGCCTGTAGCCTATCATAACTACTACCATTACCATATTATAGTCATTATTATCCAATCACAAGAGTAAGTAAGTTACAATTTAAGCTTACAGTGGAAAATTCTCAGACCTCTCTTCTTCTTGCTGCATCAACATTTCTTGTTTGCCTGCCATATCTCTCTTTTTGGTAAAGACATGTTTTCTATTTACTTATGCTCTTCTTGAGACTTATTTACTTGGTGAAAAACATGTCTTTGTTTGTAGTCACATACCTTTGTCCTAATCATAAAAATCTCCTTCCAACTCATCTCCCACCTTTGTCTTCTCACTTATTCAGTGATCACTGGTTCAGCAAAACATCTTTTACTCTATGTCAAAATTTGCTTGCATTTTTATCTCATCCTCAGTTTCTACATTCACAGATCTTTCTGCCAAACCTACATATCTGTGAAACTTTACCAAACTTTCATCCTCTCCAACAAAATAGGACATTCATTAATTTAAGATAGGATAGTAATAAGTGAGAAATTCTGTACTCTACAGTATATTTTGCTGGATATAGAGTAGGCATTATAGAATAAGGCACAGCTCCCTTATTTTAGGTTTCTCAAAGCCATTGGCTGACTACATATACTTTTGAATACAGGTCTAGGAATGAATTATTGCTTGGATGGAAACTGTGATCTGCTTTTATAAATCTTGCCAGAATATATTCCCACATCCATTTAAAAGGCCTGGGTCAATATTGTATTGCTTACTTATCTGTTAGTCATGTAGTTTAATCAAATTTTTGCCTATTTCTTGGCCTTTCTTATAAGCTTGACCTTTATTTGACCTTTATTCTCAGGACTGTAAGAAAAAGTTGAGTGTAAATAGGGCTGAGAAACACTAACTTGAAAAAAAAGTAATAAAACTATAACATTGACACCACATAGTGACATTGTAGATACTAGAGTTTTCAGAAAACTTCAAGAATGTTTAAAACATATATATACTTTACCACAAATTTAAAAATTTACTTTGTGCTTAATAAACCATGTAGTCCTGCTTTCTGCCAAAAATTTTAAATCTTAAAATAATTTATAAAATGTCAATTTAAACATCATACACTGAGTTTAAAAAACAAAACCAAAACAAACCCAAAGTTACATTGTTGTAAAACATAAATGAAAAAAAATCCCACTTTAACACATGTAAATTTTATTCACAGCTCAATATTGACATTTGCAATATGTCAGGTTTCCTGTTTCATAAAATATATTTTGTAATAGATGCAGTTCTTCTGGCTTTTTCTATAATCTATAGTGAAATTAAACTTTTGGCTTTGGTAGGAAAAGGTAACATAGCAAAAATGTCTGCCCAGATTTAAAAGACTAGGCAAATTCCCAATATCTCAAACAATTCAGTGATATAAATGTGAAGGATTTTGGATAGTATTATGAATTTAGTCTTTTCTTCTCTGTTTAAATCCATTTCAATCAGCTCTTTAACACAAGTTACTGAACTGGAGAAGAATTCCTGAGGCCATCATGTCCTGTTGCCTTCAAAGCAATTAAAGAATACATCCCTTTCCAGAAAAAAAATAAAGCCTTTTGTGGATCAGATAAACAGAAACGTTCTTCAGTACTTTTGGAGATCTGATTGTGTCAGACCTCTGATATTTTTCATACCATTATCTCCAACTCTCACTCTACTGATGATATCTGGGGTAGTCATATCAATGCTTAGATCACTCTGCGTTTCCTTTTCTACCATTGTCGTTAATTAAAAAACCTGGCATTAGTACTATTGTATATAATTAGATATGTTCCTCTGGTATATCCAAGTTGTATTTTATTCTCTTTTCCCCCTTCATCTCATGTTTTATTCTTCTTCCACGGCTTTGCTTATTTATTCCTTCAAAATATCATTCTTAAATATTTGAAGTTTCCAGTGTTCTCCAGTTCTTAAATCACAGAATCATTTAGGTTGAAAAAAGCCTTCAGTATCTTTGAGCCCAACCATTACTAACCTAACACAGTACCACCAAAATATGTCCCTAAGTACCATACTTACATGTCTTTTAAATACCTCCAGAGATGGTACCTCCATCACTTCCCTTGGCAGCCAGTTCCTATGCTTGACAACCCTTCCTTAAATTTACTGCATTATTCAATTATAAAATACAATATATTATTGGGATTTCTTCTGATGGCTTTATTCAAATTATGTGCCTCTGAATCTGAGGGCAGTATATGAAAAGGTGGTATGTTTTTGCAGTCTTTCACTGACATGTATCCCATCTCTCTAACCTTAACTCAGGAAATCGACATCTCATCAGTGTTGTCCATCAGACCACACATTGTCAAGTGCTTGTTCATTTATATCTTGCCATAATGCCAGAAAGATCTCATTATCTGATTTCCCTGCGTGTGTTAGGAGTTTCTTGAACTGGTTGTCTATGCAGTTTTTGAATAGAACATACTAACATAATTATTTCTATAATTTGAAAGCTGAGAGGGAATTTTGACTGAGCAAGTATGAGAAAGAATGGCAGGACTGTATTTTCGCAGGATATAACAAATAGCATAAAGCTTACATGATAGAAACTTCTCACCTCCTTCAAAGCAGCAACTGCTCAAATTAGTTGTGTGCTCTGACCAAGATGAGTTTATTTTAATAGAAAGTCAATTATTGATTTGTTTTCTGTCATATGAATATTCCCTCAAACTGTAAATACTGGGTAATTTTAGAAGATTTTTTCTAAGAACAATACTTGCATGTGGTGGTAATAAATATTTAAATGCAAGGAGGCGTCCCCACTTTCTCATCCTTACTCTGATGCCTTAGGTTTTAACTTTTATATTTGGTGTGTGACTCTGAAGTTTCTTGTAGCCTGTTAATTTCTGCTCTTTCATGCTAGGCAGACATAACAAAGCCTCTCCGGGCCTGCTCTCCAAGGACACCTAGACTGTCCTAGGCCAAAAAGTGTAAACCAAAGAGTCTCTAAAGGGGAGGGTAAGCTGAGGGGAATTACATCATTAACTGAAGCTTTAATTGCAGAATTAACCCTGATATGCAAACAAACAAAACCTATAAAAGTGTAAAGAACTTGTGACCTGTCATCTATCTTGGGGTCCATCTTGGGGTCCATCTTGGCAATAGCCCCTGGCTCCCCAGCATGTACCTTTGAAGACCTTTCAAATAAATACCTACTTTTATTCCCTTACTCCTGTCTAGTCTTTGTGTCTAAGAGGCCTCTTAAGGCATCAACTCCAATTTAGATACACGAGGAGAGAGGAAGGGGAATGCAAGGGAAATGCAGGGGAAAATTTTACTGGACAATTACCAGCATGATGCAAGACTTCTTGGGAAGCATGATGATAGTTGGTACACATTGACACAGTTGCCTGGCTACCATGGGAAATTGAAGCAGTAGGGTTCAGAGACCAGGCTAAACACCAATGACTCTTTGTCCCTTTCCTGTTTCTGTGTACAGACCTCTAACATGACATATGAATCTTACTAAAAGAGGTTTGTCTGAAGTTCAGTGGTGGTTCTCAGTTAAAATATCCTGTTTGGAAACCTTCTGATTTCTTACCTATTTTATATGTAGATCACAACAACAACAGCAACAAACCCCCCTCCACCAAAAAACACTTTGAAAAAGCTTCTTGATCTAATTTTACAACTTCCAGGCTGGGAAGTTAGTATAGTAGCATTCCTGGATTCCTCTCGTGAAAAGGCCACCAGGATATGCACCAACTGTATGCTTCTGCTAGAAGTGGGTTTACATCTATGTTCAGAGAGAAGAAAGTAAGTTCAAGTCTTGCCTTTTGCTTTTTTTCTTATTTTCTTTTTCTTCTTCTGATTTTATTTTTCAAAATGCAGACAATCTAAAATGTTTCTATCTTTACATTGGAAATAAAAACACTCATTAAAAAAATCCAAAAATTGCTTGCTCAGGCAGCTTTATGCCCTTTATTTCTGATTATATTGAAATTTTTTTAAAAAATGGAAGTTCCTCTGCCCAAAAAAGACACAAGGACAACAACCAGAAATCAGTCGTAAAGGATTTATCTTCTGTTCATACAAAGATGACATGAACTACAGCTGTGGCTGCAGAATCCCTCAAGCACACTATCAGGTCTTTGATCAAATGGGCAGGAACTTGAAGGCCATTGCTGGTTCCCTTCTCTATTTTGAGTGTGTATTCAGACTTGCATAGGGTTTTCTTGTATTCTTCACCATGCACACTAGATGTATAACAACTTTTTTTGCAACCTTGGACTGTTCTCAATGCCCTGGCCACCTATGCTGAGCAATAAGGGGATGAAATTGAAGAAGCTTTTTAGCTTTTATAGCTTATTGATTTTTGTATTTTCAGATGTATTAGAGCAATTTTTCAAACGTATCCACCTTACCTTGGTATCTTGAGTGTGGAGAGAGGATTTCACATTTATTAGCTTTGCTTTGCTGAAAAAAATACAGCAATAGAAGTACTTTTGTGTTATCTCAGGGATATAAATGGTTTTGGTATTAAAAAAAAAAAATCAATTCTCAGAATAAAATCCAAAGCTTGTGTGCAAGTGTTACATAAAAAGCAGACAACAAGCTTTCCCAAGTAGGTAACAAAGATCGGTTTTAAAAGTGCAGTCCTGAATTGCAGTTGAACTCAATGAAGCTCAATACTTCCCAAATAGGAAGGTTCTATCTTAATGGAGAGCATATAATACAGTAAATACTTTTTTCATTATCTCTGATCAACCGTGACGGCATCAGAAAAAGAATGCAGGAGAAAAGTCTTCTTCAACAGCAGTACTATATTCTCAGATCAGAGACAATAAAATTATGTCTGAGCTCTTTTTATAAGAATTTTTATTTCATTAGGGGATTTGAATTTTTAAACAGTATAAACAGGAAATTCTATACTGCAACAAAAGTATACAGCAAGTGGCCCAAGAAGTGAAAGGAGTACAGCTATGCTGCTATTTCAGGAGTATGATATTTATTTCTCCCATAGAATTAATATCTAGTGATAATTGTGACTACATTCATTCAGCTATAATGATCTGTTTTATTCCATTTTCTATGACTTCCATGAACTTCTAACTGCTCCATAATGCAAATGCTTTTGGCTCTGTACTTCTTTATAGTTTTTCTTTCCTTTCAAACCAGGAATGTACACTTCATATTACTTAAATAGCTCACATATGAGGGCCCTTTTTCATAAATTCTCCTCCTCAAGGGAGGAGCAGGAAAAGCAAATCTGTAATTTCTATACTATAACATTTTGTTTTGCAGTATGCAATTTATCCTTAGAAAAAAGAATAAGCTCCAACTGTATTTCTGGGGCTGATGTGGCACTCTTACAATGCTTTTCTGTCTAGGCAAGTACAATTGAAAGAGAATACTTTTAAAGAGTGAATATAGCAAACTATTTTATAATTAAAGTATTACAGATAAGAAAATAGGAGGCTTTATATTATCCTATTTCCAAGTCTTTTTCTGATGGGTCTGCAACTGAGGCATGTTGAAAGTTCCACTTATGAGTGCCCATGTAGTAAATCCATATAAAAGAGCATAATTTCTAAAGCATCTTATTCTTTCTCATGTTTTCATGTTTTTTGTATCTGATTGGACATACTTATGACTGAAGTTCTAAATAAAAGTTTCTGAGTAATTACACCAGCTCATGGGCAAATACTGTCTATAGGCACATTTATCTAGTAAGACTATGATTTATAATATGTAAATGCAAAATGTAAATATAGTTCAGAATGTAAAAGATTTCCACACTTTCTATTAGAGATTACAAAACATTTTGTAAATGCATTCATTACAAGGTCATATTGTACCCTCTGAAGAAATAGTTTTAAAGCAGATAAATTATTTCATTTTTCTGATTCTCAGTGGAAGTGTGTCATCCTCCATGACTTACATTAGCCACAGAAAGTCTCTAACTAGCAACTACAATGACCATGTACCATCCATCCTCTAGAAGAAAAGCTGACTTATTGCATACAATGACAGACTTCCTTTCAATAACATGTAGAGTAACTAGTGGAAATAATACAGGGGGTAATAACTAGTAGGTAAATAGGTATTTGCCACTCTAATGGAATCCCAAGCTCTAAGTCAGGTTTCTTGCTTTCTGTGAAAATATACAGGAATGGTTAAGTTTCTGAATATGGTACAAAAATATTATTTGTGTATTGAGCAGGCTCAGCCTGAAATAAACAATATAAAATATTGCAAAATATGTATCTTAGAATAAACACATGTCAAAAATTAAATTTTTTCTGTGTATTCTTAGTTCTGAATAATTGTTAGCTACATGCCTAAGCCTTTTGGGGAGGATGTCGTTGTGGGAAGAAACAAATTTGTGTAGCTCATCCTTCTACTGAAGTAGAGACAAGAAGTAGCTAAAATTACTTACTATACTTACAAGCAGAACATTGAGATCAGGTCTTTGGATTCTAAGGCAGAGGTTTAATTTGAATCTTTTACTTTCCCAGAGAAAGCCTAAGTGGTTAGGTCTTTCTCTGAAATTTGAACTTCTTTTTGTATGTGTGTTTTCAGTTGTTTGGGGTTTTTTAATTTCCTGGAAATATTTAAAGAGATTGTGGTTTAGAAAGGCAATGAAGAAGAGAAAAGGAATATTGGCACTTTTACACGAAACAATAAGGGACGAAAGCTGTAAGGAGATCTGTTCTAGAAATGAAGAATCGTCTCTGCAGTATCCCTGAAACAATAACTCAAAAAAAACCAATTAAAAAAAAAAGAAAGTTCAGTACTTCTTTAATCCTATAGTTCCAAATGTGTAGAGTAATGTTTGGGGGTTTTTGTTGATTGTTTGGGTTTTTTTTTTGTTTGTTTGGTAGGGTTTTTCTAGGTTTTATTTTTGTGGTATTTTTTTGTTTTGTTTAGTAAGAGAAAAGAAATAAATATATACACACAACTTTAAAAATTTTTAGGACTGGAAGGAGACTACCCTTTCACTAAGAAATCTGATCTCCAACTGTGACCCAATGCTACTTTATTTACCTTCTTTGCTTCTGGAATTCTCTGACTAAGGTCTTAGCCTTCCAAAAGTGAATAAGGGATGAAAATATTGTACATTAATAAGCTAAAGTCCCAGTGGAATAAGATTTACTAAGATTTACCTTACATTTTCCCTTAGAGCAGAAGGGTTATGTACTTGCATCTGTTCACTGACTTTGCAAAGTATGCAGCAAATGCCAATAAGAAAGATTGATATTAGTCTTAACCTCATTTCTTTTCTTTATTAACAAGTTGCACAGCTTACTTGTATTTTACTTACTATTTAAATACAAATGAGTTCTTACAGATGTAGCTTGACACCTCAGTGTCACCTCAATTAGATACTCAGAATTTTTTACTGAATTGTGTTAGGAGAAGGAAATTGTGAAGATATGTGAATGCTTTGTTAGTGAATCAATACAATTCTACGTGTCTGTGTTATAATAACCTAATTTTATGACCTGTTCTTTACTGCTAGCTTGGTTGTTTTAGCTATACAGAAAACTTGCTAACTTTTTATTTATACACAAATATGCTTTTTATTAATGTTTCTGTATAGAGTCTATACTGTGCTTCTGAGCCTTATTTAAGGGTCAAATAATGTTTCAGAGGGAGCAATAAACTAGTTGTGATACTGTTTTTATCTTCTTTCTTTCTTCCTTATTTATTTCTCATATAAGAAAATGGGCAGACAAAAGAAGACTCTTTGGAGCATAATATTTTCATTACTCTGTAATAGATTTGGTAATACAGCATACTGCCTGTAGAAAGGATTTTCTGTATGCTAGGTGAAGTTGTGAATCATACATAAAATAGTTTGATTCAGATATGAAGTCACAGGAATTCGGAAGGAAGGAATTCGGAAGGAAGGAATTCGGAAGGAATTCGGAAGGAAGGAAGGAATTCGGAAGGAAGGAAGGAAGGAATTCGGAAGGAATTCGGAAGGAAGGAAGGAATTCGGAAGGAAGGAATTCGGAAGGAAGGAATTCGGAAGGAAGGAAGGAAGGAAGGAATTCGGAAGGAAGGAAGGAAGGAAGGAAGGAAAGAATTTGGAAGGAAGGAAGGAATTCGGAAGGAAGGAAGGAATTCAGAAGGAAGGAATTCAGAAGGAATTCGGAAGGAAGGAATTCGGAAGGAAGGAATTCGGAAGGAAGGAAGGAATTCGGAAGGAATTCGGAAGGAAGGAATTCAGAAGGAAGGAATTCGGAAGGAAGGAATTCGGAAGGAAGGAAGGAATTCGGAAGGAATTCGGAAGGAATTCGGAAGGAAGGAATTCGGAAGGAAGGAATTCGGAAGGAAGGAAGGAATTCGGAAGGAAGGAAGGAATTCGGAAGGAAAGAATTCGGAAGGAAGGAATTCGGAAGGAAGGAAGGAAGGAACTCGGAAGGAAGGAATTCGGAAGGAAGCAAGGAAGGAATTCGGAAGGAATTCAGAAGGAAGGAATTCAGAAGGAAGCAAGGAAGGAATTCGGAAGGAATTCAGAAGGAAGGAATTCGGAAGGAAGCAAGGAAGGAAGGAAGGAAGGAAGGAATTCAGAAGGAAGGAATTTGGAAGGAAGGAATTTGGAAGGAAGGAATTCGGAAGGAATTTGGAAGGAAGCAAGGAAGGAATTCGGAAGGAAGGAATTCGGAAGGAAGGAATTCAGAAGGAAGGAATTCGGAAGGAAGGAATTCGGAAGGAATTAGGAAGGAAGGAATTCGGAAGGAAGGAAGGAAGGAAGGAAGGAAGGAAGGAAGGAAGGAAGGAAGGAAGGAAGGAAGGAAGGAAGGAAGGAATTCGGAAGGAAGGAAGGAATTCGGAAGGAAGGAAGGAATTCGGAAGGAATTCGGAAGGAAGGAAGGAAGGAAGGAAGGAAGGAAGGAAGGAAGGAAGGAAGGAAGGAAGGAAGGAATTCGGAAGGAAGGAAGGAATTCGGAAGGAATTCGGAAGGAAGGAATTCGGAAGGAAGGAATTCGGAAGGAATTCGGAAGGAAGGAAGGAATTCGGAAGGAAGGAAGGAATTCGGAAGGAAGGAAGGAAGGAAGGAATTCGGAAGGAATTCGGAAGGAAGGAAGGAATTCGGAAGGAATTCGGAAGGAAGGAATTCGGAAGGAAGGAAGGAATTCGGAAGGAAGGAATTCGGAAGGAAGGAAGGAAGGAATTCGGAAGGAAGGAAGGAATTCGGAAGGAAGGAATTCGGAAGGAATTCGGAAGGAAGGAATTCGGAAGGAAGGAATTCGGAAGGAAGGAAGGAAGGAAGGAAGGAAGGAAGGAAGGAAAGGAAGGAAGGAAGGAAGGAATTCGGAAGGAATTCGGAAGGAAGGAAGGAAGGAAGGAATTCGGAAGGAAGGAAGGAAGGAAGGAATTCGGAAGGAATTCGGAAGGAATTCGGAAGGAATTCGGAAGGAATTCGGAAGGAAGGAAGGAAGGAAGGAATTCGGAAGGAAGGAATTCGGAAGGAAGGAATTCGGAAGGAAGGAAGGAAGGAAGGAAGGAAGGAATTCGGAAGGAGGAAGGAATTCGGAAGGAAGGAAGGAAGGAAGGAATTCGGAAGGAAGGAAGGAATTCGGAAGGAAGGAATTCGGAAGGAAGGAAGGAATTCGGAAGGAAGGAATTCGGAAGGAAGGAATTCGGAAGGAAGGAAGGAAGGAAGGAATTCGGAAGGAAGGAAGGAATTCAGAAGGAAGGAATTCGGAAGGAAGGAAGGAAGGAAGGAAGGAAGGAAGGAAGGAAGGAAGGAAGGAAGGAAGGAAGGAAGGAAGGAAGGAAGGAAGGAAGGAATTCGGAAGGAATTCGGAAGGAAGGAATTCGGAAGGAATTCGGAAGGAAGGAATTCGGAAGGAAGGAATTCGGAAGGAAGGAATTCGGAAGGAAGGAAGGAAGGAAGGAATTCGGAAGGAAGGAATTCGGAAGGAAGGAAGGAATTCGGAAGGAAGGAAGGAATTCGGAAGGAAGGAAGGAAGGAATTCGGAAGGAACGAAGAAATTCGGAAGGAAGGAAGGAATTCGGAAGGAATTCGGAAGGAATTCGGAAGGAATTTGGAAGGAATTCGGAAGGAAGGAAGGAAGGAAGGAAGGAAGGAAGGAATTCGGAAGGAAGGAAGGAAGGAAGGAAGGAAGGAAGGAAGGAAGGAAGGAAGGAATTCGGAAGGAATTCGGAAGGAATTCGGAAGGAAGGAAGGAAGGAAGGAAGGAAGGAAGGAAGGAAGGAAGGAAGGAAGGAAGGAAGGAAGGAAGGAAGGAAGGAAGGAAGGAAGGAAGGAAGGAAGGAAGGAAGGAAGGAATTCGGAAGGAAGGAAGGAATTCGGAAGGAATTCGGAAGGAAGGAATTCGGAAGGAAGGAAGGAATTCGGAAGGAAGGAATTCGGAAGGAAGGAATTCGGAAGGAAGGAAGGAAGGAAGGAAGGAAGGAAGGAAGGAAGGAAGGAAGGAAGGAAGGAAGGAAGGAAGGAAGGAAGGAAGGAAGGAATTCGGAAGGAAGGAAGGAAGGAATTCGGAAGGAATTCGGAAGGAAGGAATTCGGAAGGAAGGAAGGAATTCGGAAGGAAGGAAGGAAGGAAGGAAGGAAGGAAGGAAGGAATTCGGAAGGAAGGAAGGAATTCGGAAGGAAGGAAGGAAGGAAGGAAGGAAGGAAGGAAGGAAGGAAGGAAGGAAGGAAGGAAGGAAGGAAGGAAGGAAGGAAGGAATTTGGAAGGAAGGAAGGAATTCGGAAGGAAGGAAGGAAGGAAGGAAGGAATTCGGAAGGAAGGAATTCGGAAGGAAGGAATTCGGAAGGAAGGAAGGAAGGAAGGAAGGAAGGAATTCGGAAGGAAGGAAGGAATTCGGAAGGAAGGAAGGAAGGAAGGAATTCGGAAGGAAGGAAGGAATTCGGAAGGAAGGAATTCGGAAGGAAGGAAGGAATTCGGAAGGAAGGAATTCGGAAGGAAGGAATTCGGAAGGAAGGAATTCGGAAGGAAGGAAGGAAGGAAGGAATTCGGAAGGAAGGAAGGAATTCGGAAGGAAGGAAGGAAGGAAGGAAGGAAGGAAGGAAGGAAGGAAGGAAGGAAGGAAGGAAGGAAGGAAGGAAGGAAGGAAGGAAGGAAGGAAGGAAAGAAGGAAGGAAGGAAGGAAGGAAGGAAGGAAGGAAGGAAGGAATTCGGAAGGAATTCGGAAGGAAGGAATTCGGAAGGAAGGAATTCGGAAGGAAGGAATTCGGAAGGAAGGAAGGAATTCGGAAGGAAGGAAGGAATTCGGAAGGAAGGAAGGAAGGAATTCGGAAGGAAGGAAGGAATTCGGAAGGAAGGAAGGAATTCGGAAGGAATTCGGAAGGAATTCGGAAGGAATTCGGAAGGAAGGAATTCGGAAGGAAGGAATTCGGAAGGAATTCGGAAGGAAGGAAGGAAGGAATTCGGAAGGAAGGAAGGAATTCGGAAGGAATTCGGAAGGAAGGAAGGAAGGAAGGAAGGAAGGAAGGAAGGAAGGAAGGAAGGAAGGAAGGAAGGAAGGAAGGAAGGAAGGAAGGAAGGAAGGAATTCGGAAGGAAGGAAGGAAGGAAGGAAGGAAGGAAGGAAGGAAGGAAGGAAGGAAGGAAGGAAGGAAGGAAGGAAGGAATTCGGAAGGAAGGAAGGAATTCGGAAGGAAGGAAGGAAGGAAGGAAGGAAGGAAGGAAGGAAGGAAGGAAGGAAGGAAGGAAGGAAGGAAGGAAGGAATTCGGAAGGAAGGAAGGAATTCGGAAGGAAGGAATTCGGAAGGAATTCGGAAGGAATTCGGAAGGAAGGAAGGAATTCGGAAGGAAGGAAGGAAGGAATTCGGAAGGAAGGAAGGAATTCGGAAGGAAGGAATTCGGAAGGAAGGAAGGAATTCGGAAGGAACGAAGGAATTCGGAAGGAAGGAATTCGGAAGGAAGGAAGGAATTCGGAAGGAAGGAAGGAATTCGGAAGGAATTCGGAAGGAAGGAAGGAAGGAAGGAAGGAAGGAAGGAAGGAAGGAAGGAAGGAAGGAAGGAATTCGGAAGGAAGGAAGGAAGGAAGGAAGGAATTCGGAAGGAAGGAATTCGGAAGGAAGGAAGGAAGGAAGGAAGGAAGGAAGGAAGGAAGGAAGGAAGGAAGGAAGGAAGGAAGGAAGGAAGGAAGGAAGGAAGGAAGGAAGGAATTCGGAAGGAATTCGGAAGGAAGGAATTCGGAAGGAAGGAATTCGGAAGGAATTCGGAAGGAAGGAAGGAATTCGGAAGGAAGGAAGGAAGGAAGGAAGGAAGGAATTCGGAAGGAATTCGGAAGGAAGGAAGGAATTCGGAAGGAATTCGGAAGGAAGGAATTCGGAAGGAAGGAAGGAATTCGGAAGGAAGGAATTCGGAAGGAAGGAAGGAAGGAATTCGGAAGGAAGGAAGGAATTCGGAAGGAAGGAATTCGGAAGGAATTCGGAAGGAAGGAATTCGGAAGGAAGGAAGGAAGGAAGGAAGGAAGGAAGGAAGGAAGGAAGGAAGGAAGGAAGGAATTCGGAAGGAATTCGGAAGGAAGGAAGGAAGGAAGGAATTCGGAAGGAAGGAATTCGGAAGGAATTCGGAAGGAATTCGGAAGGAATTCGGAAGGAATTCGGAAGGAATTCGGAAGGAATTCGGAAGGAAGGAAGGAAGGAAGGAATTCGGAAGGAAGGAATTCGGAAGGAAGGAAGGAAGGAAGGAAGGAAGGAATTCGGAAGGAAGGAAGGAATTCGGAAGGAAGGAAGGAAGGAAGGAATTCGGAAGGAAGGAAGGAATTCGGAAGGAAGGAATTCGGAAGGAAGGAAGGAATTCGGAAGGAAGGAATTCGGAAGGAAGGAATTCGGAAGGAAGGAAGGAAGGAAGGAATTCGGAAGGAAGGAAGGAATTCGGAAGGAAGGAATTCGGAAGGAAGGAAGGAAGGAAGGAAGGAAGGAAGGAAGGAAGGAAGGAAGGAAGGAAGGAAGGAAGGAAGGAAGGAATTCGGAAGGAATTCGGAAGGAAGGAATTCGGAAGGAATTCGGAAGGAAGGAATTCGGAAGGAAGGAATTCGGAAGGAAGGAATTCGGAAGGAAGGAAGGAAGGAAGGAAGGAATTCGGAAGGAAGGAAGGAAGGAAGGAAGGAAGGAATTCGGAAGGAAGGAAGGAATTCGGAAGGAAGGAAGGAAGGAATTCGGAAGGAAGGAAGAAATTCGGAATTCGGAAGGAATTCGGAAGGAATTCGGAAGGAATTCGGAAGGAATTCGGAAGGAAGGAAGGAAGGAAGGAAGGAAGGAAGGAAGGAAGGAATTCGGAAGGAAGGAAGGAATTCGGAAGGAAGGAAGGAAGGAAGGAAGGAAGGAAGGAAGGAAGGAAGGAAGGAAGGAAGGAAGGAAGGAAGGAAGGAATTCGGAAGGAATTCGGAAGGAAGGAAGGAAGGAAGGAAGGAAGGAAGGAAGGAAGGAAGGAAGGAAGGAAGGAATTCGGAAGGAAGGAAGGAAGGAAGGAAGGAAGGAAGGAATTCGGAAGGAAGGAAGGAATTCGGAAGGAATTCGGAAGGAAGGAATTCGGAAGGAAGGAAGGAATTCGGAAGGAAGGAATTCGGAAGGAAGGAATTCGGAAGGAAGGAAGGAAGGAAGGAAGGAAGGAAGGAAGGAATTCGGAAGGAATTCGGAAGGAATTCGGAAGGAATTCGGAAGGAATTCGGAAGGAATTCGGAAGGAAGGAATTCGGAAGGAAGGAAGGAATTCGGAAGGAAGGAAGGAAGGAAGGAAGGAAGGAAGGAAGGAAGGAAGGAATTCAGAAGGAAGGAAGGAATTCGGAAGGAATTCGGAAGGAAGGAAGGAAGGAAGGAAGGAAGGAAGGAAGGAAGGAAGGAAGGAAGGAAGGAAGGAATTCGGAAGGAAGGAAGGAATTCGGAAGGAAGGAAGGAAGGAAGGAAGGAAGGAAGGAAGGAAGGAAGGAAGGAAGGAAGGAAGGAAGGAAGGAAGGAAGGAATTCGGAAGGAAGGAAGGAATTCGGAAGGAAGGAATTCGGAAGGAATTCGGAAGGAATTCGGAAGGAAGGAAGGAATTCGGAAGGAAGGAAGGAAGGAATTCGGAAGGAAGGAAGGAATTCGGAAGGAAGGAATTCGGAAGGAAGGAAGGAATTCGGAAGGAACGAAGGAATTCGGAAGGAAGGAATTCGGAAGGAAGGAAGGAATTCGGAAGGAAGGAAGGAATTCGGAAGGAATTCGGAAGGAAGGAAGGAAGGAAGGAAGGAAGGAAGGAAGGAAGGAAGGAAGGAAGGAAGGAAGGAAGGAATTCGGAAGGAAGGAAGGAAGGAATTCGGAAGGAAGGAAGGAATTCGGAAGGAAGGAAGGAAGGAAGGAAGGAAGGAAGGAAGGAAGGAAGGAAGGAAGGAAGGAAGGAAGGAAGGAAGGAAGGAAGGAAGGAAGGAAGGAAGGAAGGAAGGAAGGAAGGAAGGAAGGAAGGAAGGAAGGAATTCGGAAGGAATTCGGAAGGAAGGAATTCGGAAGGAAGGAATTCGGAAGGAATTCGGAAGGAAGGAAGGAATTCGGAAGGAAGGAAGGAAGGAAGGAAGGAAGGAATTCGGAAGGAATTCGGAAGGAAGGAAGGAATTCGGAAGGAATTCGGAAGGAAGGAATTCGGAAGGAAGGAAGGAATTCGGAAGGAAGGAATTCGGAAGGAAGGAAGGAAGGAATTCGGAAGGAAGGAAGGAATTCGGAAGGAAGGAATTCGGAAGGAATTCGGAAGGAAGGAATTCGGAAGGAAGGAAGGAAGGAAGGAAGGAAGGAAGGAAGGAAGGAAGGAAGGAAGGAAGGAAGGAATTCGGAAGGAATTCGGAAGGAAGGAAGGAAGGAAGGAATTCGGAAGGAAGGAATTCGGAAGGAATTCGGAAGGAATTCGGAAGGAATTCGGAAGGAATTCGGAAGGAAGGAAGGAAGGAAGGAATTCGGAAGGAAGGAATTCGGAAGGAAGGAAGGAAGGAAGGAAGGAAGGAATTCGGAAGGAAGGAAGGAATTCGGAAGGAAGGAAGGAAGGAAGGAATTCGGAAGGAAGGAAGGAATTCGGAAGGAAGGAATTCGGAAGGAAGGAAGGAATTCGGAAGGAAGGAATTCGGAAGGAAGGAATTCGGAAGGAAGGAAGGAAGGAAGGAATTCGGAAGGAAGGAA
The DNA here is from genome assembly GCF_041296385.1 of Aphelocoma coerulescens. NCBI lineage: Eukaryota > Metazoa > Chordata > Aves > Passeriformes > Corvidae > Aphelocoma > Aphelocoma coerulescens. The sequence goes on along the minus strand of NW_027184086.1, from coordinate 3,053,981 downwards.
GGAATTCGGAAGGAAGGAATTCGGAAGGAAGGAAGGAAGGAAGGAAGGAAGGAAGGAAGGAAGGAAGGAAGGAAGGAAGGAAGGAAGGAATTCGGAAGGAATTCGGAAGGAAGGAATTCGGAAGGAATTCGGAAGGAAGGAATTCGGAAGGAAGGAATTCGGAAGGAAGGAATTCGGAAGGAAGGAAGGAAGGAAGGAAGGAAGGAATTCGGAAGGAAGGAAGGAATTCGGAAGGAAGGAAGGAAGGAATTCGGAAGGAAGGAAGAAATTCGGAATTCGGAAGGAATTCGGAAGGAATTCGGAAGGAATTCGGAAGGAATTCGGAAGGAATTCGGAAGGAAGGAAGGAAGGAAGGAAGGAAGGAAGGAAGGAAGGAATTCGGAAGGAAGGAAGGAATTCGGAAGGAAGGAAGGAAGGAAGGAAGGAAGGAAGGAAGGAAGGAAGGAAGGAAGGAAGGAAGGAAGGAAGGAAGGAAGGAATTCGGAAGGAATTCGGAAGGAAGGAAGGAAGGAATTCGGAAGGAAGGAAGGAAGGAAGGAAGGAAGGAAGGAATTCGGAAGGAAGGAAGGAAGGAAGGAAGGAAGGAAGGAATTCGGAAGGAAGGAAGGAATTCGGAAGGAATTCGGAAGGAAGGAATTCGGAAGGAAGGAAGGAATTCGGAAGGAAGGAATTCGGAAGGAAGGAATTCGGAAGGAAGGAAGGAAGGAAGGAAGGAAGGAAGGAATTCGGAAGGAATTCGGAAGGAATTCGGAAGGAATTCGGAAGGAATTCGGAAGGAAGGAATTCGGAAGGAAGGAAGGAATTCGGAAGGAAGGAAGGAAGGAAGGAAGGAAGGAAGGAAGGAAGGAAGGAAGGAAGGAAGGAATTCAGAAGGAAGGAAGGAATTCGGAAGGAAGGAAGGAAGGAAGGAAGGAAGGAAGGAAGGAAGGAATTCGGAAGGAAGGAAGGAAGGTAGGAAGGAAGGAAGGAATTTGGAAGGAAGGAAGGAATTCGGAAGGAAGGAAGGAAGGAAGGAAGGAATTCGGAAGGAAGGAATTCGGAAGGAAGGAATTCGGAAGGAAGGAAGGAAGGAAGGAAGGAAGGAATTCGGAAGGAAGGAAGGAATTCGGAAGGAAGGAAGGAATTCGGAAGGAAGGAATTCGGAAGGAAGGAAGGAATTCGGAAGGAAGGAATTCGGAAGGAAGGAAGGAATTCGGAAGGAAGGAATTCGGAAGGAAGGAATTCGGAAGGAAGGAATTCGGAAGGAAGGAAGGAAGGAAGGAAGGAAGGAAGGAAGGAAGGAAGGAAGGAAGGAAGGAAGGAAGGAAGGAAGGAAGGAAGGAAGGAAGGAAGGAAGGAAGGAATTCGGAAGGAATTCGGAAGGAAGGAATTCGGAAGGAAGGAATTCGGAAGGAAGGAATTCGGAAGGAAGGAAGGAATTCGGAAGGAAGGAAGGAATTCGGAAGGAAGGAAGGAAGGAATTCGGAAGGAAGGAAGGAATTCGGAAGGAAGGAAGGAATTCGGAAGGAATTCGGAAGGAATTCGGAAGGAATTCGGAAGGAAGGAAGGAAGGAAGGAATTCGGAAGGAAGGAATTCGGAAGGAAGGAAGGAATTCGGAAGGAAGGAATTCGGAAGGAAGGAAGGAATTCGGAAGGAAGGAAGGAAGGAAGGAAGGAAGGAAGGAAGGAAGGAAGGAAGGAAGGAAGGAAGGAAGGAATTCGGAAGGAAGGAATTCGGAAGGAAGGAAGGAATTCGGAAGGAAGGAAGGAAGGAAGGAAGGAAGGAAGGAATTCGGAAGGAAGGAATTCGGAAGGAAGGAAGGAATTCGGAAGGAAGGAATTCGGAAGGAAGGAATTCGGAAGGAAGGAATTCGGAAGGAAGGAAGGAAGGAAGGAAGGAAGGAAGGAAGGAATTCGGAAGGAATTCGGAAGGAATTCGGAAGGAATTCGGAAGGAATTCGGAAGGAAGGAATTCGGAAGGAAGGAAGGAAGGAAGGAAGGAATTCGGAAGGAAGGAAGGAAGGAAGGAAGGAAGGAAGGAAGGAAGGAAGGAAGGAAGGAAGGAAGGAAGGAAGGAAGGAAGGAAGGAAGGAAGGAAGGAAGGAATTCGGAATTCGGAATTTGGAAGGAAGGAAGGAAGGAAGGAAGGAAGGAAGGAAGGAAGGAAGGAAGGAATTCGGAAGGAAGGAAGGAAGGAAGGAAGGAAGGAAGGAAGGAAGGAAGGAAGGAAGGAAGGAAGGAAGGAAGGAAGGAAGGAAGGAAGGAAGGAATTCGGAAGGAATTCGGAAGGAAGGAATTCGGAAGGAAGGAAGGAAGGAAGGAATTCGGAAGGAAGGAAGGAAGGAAGGAAGGAAGGAATTCGGAAGGAAGGAATTCGGAAGGAAGGAATTCGGAAGGAAGGAAGGAAGGAAGGAAGGAAGGAAGGAAGGAAGGAAGGAAGGAAGGAAGGAAGGAAGGAAGGAAGGAAGGAAGGAAGGAAGGAATTCGGAAGGAAGGAAGGAATTCGGAAGGAAGGAAGGAAGGAAGGAAGGAAGGAAGGAAGGAAGGAAGGAAGGAAGGAAGGAAGGAAGGAAGGAAGGAATTCGGAAGGAATTCGGAAGGAATTCGGAAGGAAGGAATTCGGAAGGAAGGAAGGAAGGAAGGAATTCGGAAGGAAGGAAGGAAGGAAGGAAGGAATTCGGAAGGAAGGAATTCGGAAGGAATTCAGAAGGAAGGAAGGAAGGAAGGAAGGAAGGAAGGAAGGAAGGAAGGAAGGAAGGAAGGAAGGAAGGAAGGAAGGAAGGAAGGAAGGAAGGAAGGAAGGAAGGAATTCGGAAGGAAGGAATTCGGAAGGAAGGAAGGAATTCGGAATTCGGAAGGAAGGAAGGAAGGAAGGAAGGAAGGAAGGAAGGAAGGAATTCGGAAGGAAGGAATTCGGAAGGAAGGAAGGAATTCGGAAGGAAGGAAGGAAGGAATTCGGAAGGAAGGAAGGAAGGAAGGAATTCGGAAGGAAGGAATTCGGAAGGAAGGAAGGAAGGAAGGAAGGAAGGAAGGAAGGAAGGAAGGAAGGAAGGAAGGAAGGAAGGAAGGAAGGAAGGAAGGAAGGAAGGAAGGAAGGAAGGAAGGAAGGAAGGAAGGAAGGAAGGAAGGAATTCGGAAGGAAGGAAGGAAGGAAGGAAGGAAGGAAGGAAGGAAGGAAGGAAGGAAGGAAGGAAGGAATTCGGAAGGAAGGAATTCGGAAGGAAGGAAGGAATTCGGAAGGAAGGAAGGAAGGAAGGAAGGAATTCGGAAGGAAGGAATTCGGAAGGAAGGAAGGAAGGAATTCAGAAGGAAGGAAGGAAGGAAGGAATTCGGAAGGAAGGAAGGAATTCGGAAGGAAGGAAGGAAGGAATTCGGAAGGAAGGAAGGAAGGAAGGAATTCGGAAGGAAGGAAGGAAGGAAGGAAGGAAGGAAGGAAGGAAGGAAGGAATTCGGAAGGAAGGAATTCGGAAGGAAGGAATTCGGAAGGAAGGAAGGAAGGAATTCGGAAGGAATTCGGAAGGAATTTGGAAGGAATTCGGAAGGAATTCGGAAGGAAGGAATTCGGAAGGAATTCGGAAGGAATTCGGAAGGAATTCGGAAGGAATTCGGAAGGAAGGAAGGAAGGAAGGAAGGAAGGAAGGAAGGAATTCGGAAGGAAGGAAGGAAGGAAGGAAGGAAGGAATTCGGAAGGAAGGAAGGAATTCGGAAGGAAGGAATTCGGAAGGAAGGAATTCGGAAGGAAGGAATTCGGAAGGAAGGAAGGAATTCGGAAGGAAGGAAGGAAGGAAGGAAGGAAGGAAGGAAGGAAGGAAGGAAGGAATTCGGAAGGAAGGAAGGAATTCGGAAGGAAGGAATTCGGAAGGAAGGAAGGAATTCGGAAGGAAGGAAGGAAGAAGGAAGGAAGGAAGGAAGGAAGGAAGGAAGGAATTCGGAAGGAATTCGGAAGGAATTCGGAAGGAAGGAAGGAAGGAAGGAAGGAAGGAAGGAAGGAAGGAAGGAAGGAAGGAAGGAAGGAAGGAAGGAAGGAAGGAAGGAAGGAAGGAAGGAAGGAAGGAAGGAAGGAATTCGGAAGGAAGGAAGGAAGGAAGGAAGGAAGGAAGGAAGGAAGGAAGGAAGGAAGGAAGGAAGGAAGGAATTCGGAAGGAAGGAAGGAAGGAATTCGGAAGGAAGGAAGGAAGGAATTCGGAAGGAATTCGGAAGGAAGGAAGGAATTCGGAAGGAAGGAATTCGGAAGGAAGGAATTCGGAAGGAATTCGGAAGGAAGGAATTCGGAAGGAAGGAAGGAAGGAATTCGGAAGGAAGGAATTCGGAAGGAAGGAAGGAAGGAATTCGGAAGGAAGGAAGGAAGGAAGGAAGGAAGGAAGGAAGGAAGGAAGGAAGGAAGGAAGGAAGGAATTCGGAAGGAAGGAAGGAAGGAAGGAAGGAAGGAAGGAAGGAAGGAAGGAAGGAAGGAAGGAAGGAAGGAAGGAAGGAATTCGGAAGGAAGGAAGGAATTCGGAAGGAATTCGGAAGGAAGGAAGGAAGGAAGGAAGGAAGGAAGGAAGGAAGGAAGGAAGGAAGGAAGGAATTCGGAAGGAAGGAAGGAATTCGGAAGGAATTCGGAAGGAAGGAAGGAATTCGGAAGGAATTCGGAAGGAATTCGGAAGGAAGGAATTCGGAAGGAAGGAATTCGGAAGGAAGGAATTCGGAAGGAATTCGGAAGGAAGGAATTCGGAAGGAAGGAAGGAAGGAAGGAAGGAAGGAATTCGGAAGGAAGGAATTCGGAAGGAATTCGGAAGGAAGGAAGGAATTCGGAAGGAAGGAATTCGGAAGGAAGGAATTCGGAAGGAAGGAATTCGGAAGGAAGGAATTCGGAAGGAAGGAAGGAATTCGGAAGGAAGGAATTCGGAAGGAAGGAAGGAATTCGGAAGGAAGGAAGGAATTTGGAAGGAAGGAATTCGGAAGGAATTCGGAAGGAATTCGGAAGGAATTCGGAAGGAAGGAAGGAAGGAAGGAAGGAAGGAAGGAAGGAAGGAAGGAAGGAAGGAAGGAAGGAAGGAAGGAAGGAAGGAAGGAAGGAAGGAAGGAAGGAAGGAAGGAATGGAGTCTACAACTCTCTGAAGTGGACTGGAAGTCACCTTTTTGTTTATTCACACTGGTAATTCTGTGCAGCAGAAATGCATTCCAACAAATGAACCAGAGCACGTATTTTATCTCACTGTCTGATTAAATATGTATTTATAATGAGTTCCATTATTAAAGGAAAGGTCTTTAACAAAAGATAGTTTGAAACTCTAAAAGGGATTTCTAAAAAATTATCCGTTTTAATCAACACTTTTTCTTGTTTTTTTAGCAAGTCAGTATAAAATTATTGTTGATTCTCTTAACATTTTATGTTAATTTTAGATACTCTCTTTGTAATAATATTTAATTGGGTAATTCTGTTAAAATGACATAATGTCTCAGTTTTACAGACATGTATATATACATTTACACACCTCAGGTTTGTATACATACATATGGAAATATGAGAACTTATGGCCAACAATTTTTTTCCTGACCTGCTGATTTTCACCAAGATAGCAGAGATAACAAATACTAGAAATGAAAGAGTTCTTCAGAGTGTACCATGAACCCCTTCAGTCATCAGCCACTAAAGCACATTCAGTCTGGCAGGCAACACAGCTTAGTAAATTGATGATCTAAGTTGATGGTTGAACTAAAATCCTTTTTTATGCATCAAAGCATGAAATCAGGTAAAGTTATCAATCTATATTTATCTGTTGCTTATATGGAACAAATAAGCTGTCATTCTAAATAAGATTTTGAAGCTAGTTGATTTACTAACCTATAACGGGAACAGCTGAATATTCTCAAAGATGAGGAAATTATAATATTCATTTCAGGTTAAGATTTTAAAAGATAAATTTAAAGTTCAAGGACATAACTTCAGAAATATCAGACAATTATCATCAAGTGGTTTTGGCTGTTCCTGAAATTGAATCTTTTAGATATAGAATTTGGCCTGAAGTTTTCAATTTATCATCTCTGAGTTTAGTTAATATAAGAGAAACACTCTATTAAAATATTTGGTGTATTTTACTTCTCTCCGTAACTGAACACAGGACAGCAAAAGAGAAAAAAAAGTGGAGAGTTTAGTGACCATCAAGAAAAATAATTTCTGCCTTTAAATAATTTTGGTTTTCTTATCAATTTCAGTTTTCACATAAGAAGTTTCTATCCTGTTCATTAGTTGATCTGGTGTTTTCATTACCATTGGTATTTTCAGCTGTTTTAAACTATCAGAGCTCATACACAGAAGGGTAGAATGCATATAAAAGCATTGCCCTTGAAAACTGAGAAAGTGAGAACAATAAAATCCTTGGATATTGTTGCAGCAGGGATACTGTAACACGCATATATCAAACCAGAAGTGCCATGGAAAAGAAATATATGTGGATGGATTCTTGGTAGATATTTCAGAGATGTTTATTTCTCCAGCCATATGGCCGGGGCTCTGCCGAGGAACTCTTCCAGTCACGGGACCCGAGGGTCCTTTGCCCGCGCAGGGGAACACAAACCAACCAATGGGGAATGAGGCTGACCAGGGGCAGGGAAACCCTGTGCCTCCCCTCAGGGCCCCTCTCCCAGGGCTACATGGCGGGGGGAGGAGACCCCAACAGGATATAGCAAGTTCATGTCATAACTGCAGTGACTTTGACTGTTAATTAAATATTAAGACAAAAGCTACAGTTATCTAGAAAGCCATAAGTCTTCTTGATAAATTCATCACAATATGAAAGCACTGAAACAAGAAAGTGTGGATTTTCTTGTTATCTATACTGAAACTCCTATGAGGAAGATTTAGAAAACTATTTCTAGGAATTTCATCCCAAAAGGCTGATTTTTTCCCCCTGAAATTGTCAATTTTTCAATTTTCACCCTATAACCAAATTTAGCTTTTATAGATACTAGGAAGTTTTATTATCCAGAATGGCAAAACTAGCAGATAATAACCACTTTGGACACCAGAAAAATCTTGAATTTCTTCTTTAATTTTCCAGCTTTGATGCTGAACCAGAATTGGGAGTCAGATTATTTATTCATGTTAAATCCAGAAAAAATTACAAATTGCTAAAATTTATTTGCTAGTCAACTTTCTCTTTAAGACAAACAACTGAGACTGACCTGTAAGAATAATTGTCAGCTGAGACTTAAAATATTTGTGTAGACCAATACACCTTAAAGATTATGCTCTTTTTGTTACTAAATGAGGTGCAATTGGACATTCAATTCACATCATTAATTCATCACATTAGTCTATTTCTATGCAGGTGAAAAATAAATTTTTGTAGCTTTGTTCCACTTCTGTTTCATTTACAGCTTCATTCTTTGCTGGATCATTAGAAACTCATGGTGTTGTTGATGGTCTGCAAAAATAGTTGAACTCTGCATAATATAAGGACTTCTGACAGAGCTAGTACTTCTGGTTTTCATTCTTAGTGATGCTAGAAATAAATTTGGCAACTAGATCTCCAATTACTACCTACAAAACTTCCTCATACAAGAACTACCTACCGACTTCCTGATAGAAGTTTCGGTAAAGACAATAAATAAAGCCACATTTTCTCATTTCTGTGCTTTCTTTTTTTGATGAATTTGTCTTCTTTCTCTTCTGGTTTTCTAGATAAGTAGGTATTTTTTTGTTCTAATATTTCATTAACAGATAAAATTAAAAACACCGTTGAAGGACAGGATGCCATCCAGAGGGGTCTGGACAACTCTGAGAAATGGGTCCATGGGAATCTCATGAGGTTTAACAAAATCAAGTACTGGTGCTGCATCTGCATCTTTGTCTTTCCCTCAATTTCTGTTTCAACCAATTGTTTTTACACAAATGTGCTCATAAAGAAAATTAGAGACAACTTCCCTTGACAGATAATTCAGTGAAAGTCTGATAAGTTGCATTAAGCTGTCTGTCTCAAGTCTCTCAATATAAGCCTCCCATAAATAGGCATTGATTGGCTCCATAAATACAAAAGCATTATTATGTACTACATAAATACCCTAAATGAATGAGAAAATATTTATAGAAAGAGATTTTGAACTTTAAATCTACATCCCATTATAGTGATTACTTAGTTAATTTAGATTCTCAGATATAATAATTTTCTTGTATTATTTTTCAGTAAGAATGTAATACCAAACTTCCTAATTTTCACATTAATGTAGACCAAATCAATTCCTGTATAATACTGCTGTTACTTTTTCATAACTACTAATAAAAATTGTTGGGAACAAAGACTAGCTAAATCTATTAGGTTTTTTGTTTTGTTTGGTATTTACATTAAGAATACACATGATCCTGGGTTGGGATCTTTAGGCACTGTCAGTGTTGAGTTTCTGTGCTGAGACAAGGAACCAAGTTCAGAAAAACTCCATTACCATATCAGATGCTGAAACTTGCATTGGATAAGGACAGGATGGTCCTGGGCACTTATTTTCTTTTTCTTAAAACCCTTCACTACTGCCTCCTTAATCTGTTCAATTTTACATCTCTAGTTGACTTTGGAGAACAAAAAACATATAACTTCACCATTAGCATTACATATCTGGTGAGTTCCATTTGTAGACCTTTGCTGCTTTTACTGATCCCCAGACATTAAATTTCTGTTGATTCTCTTTCTGTCATTCCACCTGTTTAATAATATTACCTCTGACCAAAGAGTGCTGGTAAGAAAGAGGGAGGTCAGATTCCATCTTAAGGATCTAATCAAAAATCTAAATCTAAATCTAAGTCTAAATAAAAATAAAATGAACTTAAATTTAAAAAATAATTAGACTTCCAAAGTAATTGCTCACTTTCAGATGCACTCTGTATACTTCATACCTAACCTATGAAATAGATTATATACAGAATTAACTCTGAAGTATGTAATTTAAAGTTTTGTGGGACTATTCTTAAGTCAACCTCACTCTTAAACTTGTGGCATGAGGTTTTTCCTATGAGAATAGGCTTGCATTTTATGCAACTTATGTATTAACAATATATGACACAATCATATATTCATTGCTTTCTTAATTTTAATGAAACACTAAGACTTGCTGATGAATCACTGATATACCTTTAAGTACCACGTCTTTCCTCCTTTACTAGTGGCAATGTGAATATATTTTAAGTGTATTTTTTCTCGGTTGTTTAAAATAGGTGTACTTAACTTTTTCTAAGATACTTCAAGGTTTCTTATGAAATCTCTACCCACTAAAGAATGGAAAGTAGGGCTCCTGGAATTGTAGAAGGAGATGGTGTATGACTCTACAAGCTGGGAACTGCAATCTGCTGCTTCATAACCAATTAGTTTTTGTGATGCTTTCTTTTCCCATGACTCCCAAACCAACAGTTCTCAATTAGTTCGAACTTAATAATTAAGTAAAATTTATTCCAATATTATCCAAACCTTAGTAAATGGTTTTCAAAAATAAAGGACTATGTGGGGGTTTTATTGTGCTTTGCATGGTGACCCCAAGAAAATGAATTTTAGCTATGTGTTTTTTTAAAAGGGATATTATTTCTCTGTGATACACAATTATCCATTCCAGTGTGGGTGCTTGGGACACCTAAAATTGTGAATGCCATCTAGAAAATAAAGTTCAGTGCAGATGAACTGCAATAAACCAGAACTACTGAAAATGCTATAAAAGAAGAATATGTATTGAATTTGCTGTAATATTTTGTTGAATAATTTAAGAATTTCATCATCCTAATTTATAGAACTCCTTATGAGAGAGAAAAGAGTTGTTAATACTTGTGCTCAAGCTAAACAACTTACTTCAAATTTTGCTAAAACTGTGGTCTGAGAAGAACAGAGTAACATGCACTTCCATGTGTCATTGTGGTAGCCAGAACTATCTATTTCATACTGAAATAAAATAATATCTCTCTCCTTCCTGAAACATCATCTTTGAACAACAGAAGTGTCTTCTATTCTTCTACTAGTTTTTTTTCCCCTTTATATAAAAAAGCTGCATATGATTTTCCCTTTATTCTGTAAGGCCAGATAGAAATTTATCAAGAAGTTCTACTTCAGGAACCATTAGAAATTTAGTTCTTTTTATTGCCTTAATTAACAGACATATTTGGATAACACTCAGGAATGAACACAGAAAAAGTTCTCATTGTTTCAATTACTCTACTTATGTAAGTTAGTTTTAGTAAGCTTTTCATATGAAACATAGAAGCTCACACCTTCATTAGTAAATAAAACTCCTAATCAAAAGAAAAGGTCAGTTATTTATTTAGACAGGTTAAGTGTCAAAAAACCCCAAACCAAACAAAAAATTGCAAACAAGCAAAAAAAGCAAAAACTCCTGCCAAAAAATGTCTTGAGTAAACAAGTCCTTCTGCACTTTGTATTCAAATATGAGATCCTGTTGAGATCTGAGTTCCTGTCAAACTTCATACAGAACTATGATTTTGAACTTCTATAGGGCCGTTCAACCAACTTAGAATTTAATATTTTTCTTTTTTTTTTTTAGCTGAAGAGACATTTAAAATTACTCCAACCCATCACTCACCATTAAGTATTGTCCCTTTGAACTAAGCTACAAGTGAGTAGAAAGAGAGTAAAGTCTGACATGTGCCCATTGGATGCAGTTAGAAATTTCTATTGAAATACCATGAAGTATATACACTTACACAACTGCATGGGAAGATTAGAAATAATGTATTGCATTTGAGGTTTTGAAATGATCACATTACAAGCTGCATATAGCAAATTTCAATATAATATTCTTCATCAATATATTAATTAGGCAACAGAACTTAAATACATTTTCTCTTTACAGACTCCCTCTTTTCTCCCAAAAGTTTCATAGTTGGTGTTTAGCATCTGATTGTAGCGGGTTGAGTTCGAAAACCGGGCGGAAACACCAATTAAGTGTAGTGGTTTTGGTTCAAAATATTCATTACTTACTTATTTTCCTTCTGTGAGATAAGAATTAGGAGAAAGCAAAGCAGGCACAAACCTTAAACAGTTGCAGTACAATGAAAGGGTTTTTTTACTAATAAAAGTAAAGAGAAAATAACAAGAAATTAAAGCAAATCCCCCCCCCTCCCCCTTTCCAGCACTTCTCTCCTTTTACCCAACTCGCACAAAGGATAACAGAACATGGGATGTTAGTCAGTGTTGCAGTTCTTGAAAAGTCTCTCTCTCTTATGCTTAAGGAAGAAAAGGGTTTTCTTCAGTTGCACGTGGTTTCCAAACTGCCACTAACAGCAGACCCGCCCGGAAACATTCAATCTGCTGTGGTGTTAAGCATCTCTTCCATGAAAAAAATCTCACAGTTCCTTCACACTGCAAAGCATGGGCCATCACATGGGGTTATTAATCTTTTTAAGGATAAGTTATTCTGGCCTGCACACAAAGGCTTTCTTCGGCACAAGTCTCTAAAAACCTCTTGCTGCTTTTATATAGCCTGGCATAGGCACTCTTCACAATCTTCACAGGCCACACGTTGATGCTCCATCCCCCCAGGTACTTCAAATGGATTAAAGAGACAAACAGTTTGTGATATTACAGTTTCTTACCACGGCATGCAAGAAGTTTTTTTAACCTACGCGCGAGAATCGCGGCACCGCCCTCTTTTCTCCCGTCGCCATTTTCAGCTCCGTCTCACGTGACTCACTTTATCTTCTCTCTGACTCTGAAGCCGCCATGTTGAAGAGCGTTCTTGTTCAGGCTTTACAGTGGAGAAAGCCTCGCTCCCTTTGTGCTGCTGGCTGCATGGTGTCTTCTTCAGTTTGGCATGAAGTGTGCTGGCTGCAGACAGGAGGCTACGCCGGCTCCCGTTGAATCGGAGAAGGACCCGCCTCTCCCCAGAAGCCGTGCTGGATGGGTTTAGCTGTGTGGCAGTCCATGGCTGGTTTTAGCTGCCTGCAGCTCTGGGACAGTCCCCCCCAGTGACCCAGGGTCCATGCTGCAGCGTTGGGAAAGGGGGAAAGGGGCAGTGGCCCCGGCGGGGCCTGGAGGCTCGGAGCCTCCCCCACCTTCCAGCAGGTGAGCTTGGACAAAAGGGCAATCTCGCCTTTCCGTGCGGTTTAAATATGTAAATTGTGAGAAACGTCATTAGTCTAAAAGACTGTCCATCAACTCAGGTTCAACCCACTACACTGATCTTGTGGCTATTTGATTTCTCTACAGCTGATCCACTTCTTACCTTCCTGTTGTAATCTGCAAGGTTGGCTGGCTTTTAGTTGTTTTTGAAAAGGCACCATGCCAACCCACATGCTAACACTATTTCCATGGCACTAGTTCTAACATTATGAGCAAGTTGTGCTGTAAAATGTCTGTGGAGTACCTAGGGTAAACAGAAAAAAAGAACAAGTCTCAAGAGCTTGACATTGAACTCTTCATGCTGGTTAGACTGAAGTGCTTCTATACCTGTATAAGCACACATCATATGACACCTGAAGTAGTCTATATTAAGAGTCTTTGCTCTTGCAGTGGACTTACTGTCAGGGTGAACAAGAATTATTTCTGATCAAAGGAAAAAATATAACTACAGCAAATAAATGTACACTTGGCAGATCTAGTCTGCTAAGTCATGCTTTAAAGAGCAATACTTTTACTTGAATTTAGTCCTTAGCCTTTTTCATTCTAGTTAGAGACACATCAAATGAAATTAAAATAATTAAAATATAAGAAATTTCACCCTCTATATCCTATCAATTTAAAAGCATATGTTATGAATTATCATATGAAATAGTATACGCAGTATTATTACATCTTCCAGAAATGCTCCACCACTTTTCTACTTTATTTATTACTAATATTTAGGGAAATAAATACAGAATCCAAAGCTCCTCCCCAATAAATTAACTGTAGTTCATAGCTGAGCAGGACCTTGGATCATTAATGGACAATGAAAGCTTTGTTGACCTTCATTGATTTATTGCCTATCGTGTTAAAACTGGAAGTCTTTGAATGGTTATTCACTATGTACCATAATGCTACAACTGAAGAAATAAAGTTATATATGAGCAGTTTGACCTGTATATGGCATCATAAAGGGAAGCTATTAGAAATTTCTTATTTTTTTGTCTTAGAGAAAAGGAGAACTGAATCACTAGCTGTCACTTTGAGGTTTTTAATTTGCTGTTACATCTAGTCAATGTCCATTTCTTTACCACAACATGAAAATTGTTTTTGCTGTATTTCTATGGAAAAAGAAATCAGGAATATTGGAAGGAATTGTCAGGTGTAATCCTGTCTTTATTTGATAGGCTTGGAAAAATATCTGGGAGATAAATATATACAGAATTGAAAAACTGGTCTTCAGATTTGAACTATTGTACCTTCTCATTGTTGTTGGTATTATTGATAATTCAGTTGCATGTCTCCTTGTCCAGGGTAAGAAGGTTTATTCTATTTTGTAAAAAAAAAAACCTTTGACAAACCACAGACCTGGAGAAGTAAGATTTCATGAGCCAGTCAAAGAAATATATCAGTAATTGCTGTGAATATTTTAGTATGCAAAAGTTGATCTTACTCTTCTCTTTTCTGATACCAGACATTCTTTTTGTCTGACTCATAATTTCTACTAGCTTAACACTAAACAATTCTTGCCACTGATACTTTGCAACAGGTAAAGAGGAGGAGGTGAGCTATTTTTTAATAAACAATATATATAAATGATATCAACATATCAAACCCTGCTAAAGTAAATGCAGTTTTCCAGTGAACACTGGAGCTTAGTTTTAAGATACCATGTCACAGAGAAGAAATTTTATGACATGCTGTTCTATAAACATCAGAAGAAATGCTTGGAAAATTCACTTGACTAGTCTATTTTCTGCAGCCTTGTATATTGCTCACCTCTTCTTAATATTTTATGAATAATGCTTCTAGCATATTCTTAGAAATTTTTTCTAATAATTTGGATCTGAAAGCTGAGCATATGTTGTAGCCATCTGTGTTTACTACTTTTTTAGATGGCATCCATATTCTATTACACTGGAAGGTAATAGCTCTCCTTCAGCTTGGGCAACATATTTTAAAATAGTGGCTGGCTTTTTCTCCACCTCTTTCTCTTTGTCATTCTTTTTTCTGAAGTCATGGGACAATCATGGTAAGTTGGCAGCTTTTTCCTTCACTTTTATAAATTGTATGGTGGAAAAATTGTATTTTTATAAGCAAGTCAAAGGAGAGGAAGGGGGAGTATAGTTCTGTGAAGACATCAAAAAGTCCTCTAGCAAAGCAGGAACTAGCAAAATGTGAATTTAGTTTGATTTTGGAGATATATAATTTGTAGAGAACCTTCAAAGTCCAGCTGAATCTCTGAGTGATATAGAAAAAATCCTTCTGTCAGAAGAGAAAAAATGAAATCTTGATAACTATCTAGTTACTGCATTTCCTACAACTGGACGAAAACTGAAAAGTTTCACACCAATCATGAATACAAGCCTCCAGTCACTGCTTGGATTTCTTCATAATATATCTTTAACCCTGACCCTAAACCTTGTTTATCTCTAGCCTTAAACTAACCTCCCATGAAGATAATGGGAAATTAAATGAATTAGAGCTTTTCTTGCATTTGGTGTAGTAATGTTCTGCATGAGAGTGAAGGTATTTAACATTCACCATCCTAATGATGGCAGTGAAAGTTGTTAACACTCATTGAATGCATGTCTTACAAAATAAACAACACTTTCGAAAATCACTTAATCCCTATTAAATCTGTATTTGTATCTTGATTTCAAATCATGCTTTGCTATGTTCTCAAAGCATCTAACACTTTCTAAAGTATTTCTCTTTTGGAGAAGTGTGAACTGTAGTAGTGCTGTTAGCCTAATCTTAGAGAAAGAAACTGAAGGATAATGGATCTATGATTGAGTTTAACTTGCATGTCTATGCTAAAGGCTACACTGAACTGAGTTGCCAAATTTTGTGCTGTCATCATAGCCACTGACTAATATTTCTCATATATCTAAAGCAAGACCTTCAGAATACTGTAGCTATTTTTTATTTTAAAACTATTGCGAAGCAATAATTTCTACTATTAATGAATGCAACTGGATTTACATAATGAATCGTAGTTAAGCACATTTTCTGTAGAGAAAATAGCACATGAGAGAGAGAGAGCGAGCATAAAATATTGTGCATACATTTTTTTCATTGTTTCTGTCGTTTTTTTGCTTATGTATCTCACAGAATGGATATTTCCTGATCTGCATGAGCTGAGATGATAGAAACCAAAAGACAGTGGCTATTTTCTACATGTTCAGTGGTAAAAAGAAAAATATTTATTATAACAGAAAGCATGATTCTGCTGTTCCGTTCTAACAGCAGCAAGCTGCTACTAGCTTCCAATCCCAGCAAGCTGAAACACATGCAAGACATATTTACATCATGATGTGGCATATTATAAAATATGAATTCTTGGTTTTGCTTTCAAGTACTGAAGGGACTGAATCAGAAATACCAGGATTTCGTACTGAACAATGAAAGAAAGCACACATTACTGAACAATGCTACCTTTAGGGTAAATCTATTATACCTTCTATCTGTCTTCTTCAGCTACTCATGTGATTTGAAAATACTCTCTCTGTTTCAGGATGAATCTCTTTAGTTGTCATGGAGCAAAATGCATGGCAGAAAACAACAGAAATAGTGTTTGTGTTTAGGTAGCTCAAACAATTTGCCTTTCATAATGCACACAATTGAAGCTGAATATTCATTTACATTGAGCAATATTGCTTGTTTTAAAGTAAATTGGGATGGAATAACCTTAATGTGCTGGTGGGCAAGTTCTACCATGTCACATCAGTCATTCTTAATCTTGCCAAGTGGACTCTTTAATCCCAGGAAAAGACACCACTAACATACCATAACTTTGAAAGCAGAATTCACCTTAATTGACAGGACTCAGCTTGAAACATAGCCATTAAGCTGTATGTGTAATACATTCATTCTGCTGTTAGATTAAATATAAATACAGAAAACCCATATAAAAAAAAATCAGTCTTTTAAAGAGTCAGTGCTATCATCTTCAACTTTTTGTAGACCTGTTCATGGACAGTTATTAACCCAAGTTATCCCACTAAAACTAGTAACACTCTAATTGCTATTATTTGATATGGACAGACTGTGAAGGAACTGATTTTTAGTTTTACGAAGACTTGTAGTAGTAGAACTAAAAGTTGTATTTGATAGTGATATAAATTCTTCTTTTGACAGGTATTTGACTAAAACAAGAAAAAGTATATAGAAACATTTTCATATTATGTGAAGCTACTAATTTTTTTAAAATTATATTTATTTACACACCACCATTTAATTAATTATTCTTTTTTCTACAAGAAAAAAATAAAACACAAAGAGCTTACAGCTTATTATTTTCACAATAAATCATAGTTATATGATGTCTAGAACAGAAAAAGTTATGATGGTACTTACATTGGCAGGCTAGTGTCTAGTTTTTCCGGAATCCCTCGTTACTAATTGTTGACATTGTAAACTATACTGACAATTAGGTACCTTGAAACTAGTACAATTTCTCTTTGAATAAGAAAGATTTAGTCCAGTTTCTAAGCCCAAGGCTCCAGAAAGCCTCCCTTTTTAAATTAAAATCCTCCCTCTTTTAATACCTGCCATTACATTAAAAGCAGAATCCATTTATGCACTACCTGGCAGGCTCAGAGAGAACCATGACCATCATTGCAACAATACCGTAATGGACACTAAATAGCCTTATTGTCTTCAAAGTGTGTGGAACCTGCAGAACCCTACATCCTAACCATGCTGAACATGGGGTGTGCAAATTCATGTCAGGCCCTAAGCTCCTGAACAACTGTGGTCATACTTTGTTCATTTTATCCAAATCCACTGTGTTTAGATGAATTGTCAAATTATGTTCAGATTTAATATTATTTTTTCTTTTCATGTATGGAACATTAGATGATTAGGTTGATTTAAGCAATTAAAGGTCACATTTGATTCCAGTCTCAGTCACATTCTGACTTAGGGCATGCAGTATTCCAAGAGATGAACTGTGAAACTACTATTTAGGTTTGATGAATTTTTTAAAACATGTATCTATGGTAAATGAAGGTGATTTAAGTGGAACGTTCATTTGCCAATAAGGAGACATGGTATTTTTGAAACAGAAAACATATTCATTGCATAGTTTCAAATGAAGCCTATAGTCATAGCTACAGTAAACAGACATTTGTAACATAAATATACTTTGCACGTACTTGATCAACAGAAAATGCTACTGGTTTAGCATTTGGAATACAATTAGAATAGATTGTTCAAGCAATACTACAATGTTTAGGAAAACCAAACCCATACTTTTAGTCTGAACTTGATTCAGTTAAAGCAAAGACTATAATTCCTCACTTGTAGTCACTGAGTATTGATTATAAATACCAGGGGTTTTATGTTTTGATATGCTCTTCTAATGTCCCAGTTTCTTGAAATAAGTGAAAATTTGTGTTGATTTTAATGTAATAGTTGTTCCAATAATTTTTCTTGCCCCAAAACACTTCAAATCCATTATTGTATATTTTGCTTTCTCTGTTTTACTCAAGATAGGGAAGAGTAATTTTACTAGATAATATTCTCCAGCCGGTGTGTTTCGGTCTTCTTTCCATGTCTTCCATCTCCATCTTATGAAACAGACAGTGATTTGCAATGTTAAAATTACTCTTCTTTCTCATTTATTGTCTGTTATATTAGTATTTCCTTTGTGTGGATTAATGTGTAAAGTCATACATAAAAACTGACACTATCACAGAGGCCAACTATATTCACACATTTTGTAAATTATTTTCTGGTTCCTCTGTTATTTGGCAACAGCATAATGCACCTCAGTTCTCATTTCAGGCTTGCTCAGGTATGCAATATACTGCATATTTATATTTCATAAGAAATCTTTTCCACTCTTGGCAATAGTACTAAGTAAATTACTGAAAGCTGTGTATGGTAAACAATTTCCATTTTGCAAATAATTTTGAGTTTTCTACATCTGGCTTCTTGTCAGGTAATGTACAAACAGAAAGTTTTAAATGCTCTGAGAAATTAAATTCTGAAAAATATTCTTATGTTGTTAGAAATAATTATTTTATTTCATTTTCTCCCAAGAAAATAAAGTTTCATTTCATGTAAATTTTTGATAGCTTCCAAGAAAGCTTTTTTTTTGTTTGTGTATATTTACAGATACTGAAATATGACATTTTAGCAAAAGAAAGAAATGTCAAACTAATGAATTTATATTTTTAGTTCTGAAAGTGTGAAAAAAGATGTCACGGCCCTTAACAGAAGTTTTCAGTCTAGTCTGTTTTACACTGAATAAAAATATATTCCTTACTTCTAACCTAACTCATCTTCCTTTGATTTGTTATGATTTCTTTCTGGCAAACTAAGATGCCATCTGCTACAAGATTTTTGTACTTTAATAGCTGTGAATCTTCAGTTGAATAAATTAAAACTTTTAATTCTATACCAAAATTATTCTGTTCTGTCACAGGTAAGATAGTATTGTACTTCCTATTTTTTTTAAATTTGGTGATCTCTTTAACATTTATTGGTTATTTATTTTGCTTTTGTCAAACATCCTTCCCATTTTAACAGAATATTAAATATTTATGTTAATTTTATTTCAGAATTTTTTCTCTTAAATATCTAATAAACCATCCTGTAAACTATTTTATTATCAACTAAAGTTTTATTCCTTAGCATTTTTATGTTTGCCTTAAAAACTGGTAGATTAGGCCAAAATTCTTGGTGTATTCAGATCAAGAGTGGTTCTTTGTCTCCATATGACTAATTGAACACTCTCCTGTGCAAGGTGAGCCTTCACTTTCAATTCATTGATCTCCAACTTTCGTTTTCTGGAAAATCTGATGTAAAATTATTGTGTTTTCTGCGAGAAATAAAATATTTGCAGTTTCTAGAAACTTCAATGGTGTTTTAATGTTTTGTACAGAAATACATCTGATTAGTGGCATGAGATAGAAGTTAAGCTGAAAGTCTTGATGAGTTTGTTTTATAGATGATTTGAGAAAATGCATACTTAAAATGGTCTTTCAGGCTAAAATAATCCTTATTCTATAGAAGAAAAATTATATCTAAAATTAATGAAAAATAAGACTAAATCTGCTTTTACAGGAGAATAAAATCTAACACCCCATCCAATCTCATATGAAACATTTGGGAATGCTTCTGAAATATTCTGCCTATTCACTAATTCTCTTGTTCATTCTTGGCTTTCTGGTTTTGTTAAAGTTAATGATCTTACAAGAGAATTGCTGTTAAGGAATGAACAACTACTTTACTATTTTTTTCAGCCCATCCTTTCCCAAAATCAAGTTGTTCCTACCAGAAAGATCTGTGGTATTGTCATGTACTAGTTTGAAAAACAAACCAGGGGGAGGCACCAAGTCAGAATAACAATTTAATGGGGGAAATTAAAGAAAAGGGAAAAAAAACCTAAAAGAAAACACTGGTCCAAACTGACAGAGTCAAGATACAACCTGAGTCCCTGTTAGGCAGGGTGGTGGTAGCAGTCTGGTAGAATGGTGGCTGCAGTCCTCTGAAGTGGTGATCCTGTAGAAAAAGGGTCTGCTCTTCCTCAGAAGGTCCAGTGGTGGCTGTGTAGCTCCTGTCCTCTGGAAATCCTGTGGAAGGGTTGTCTCTGGTGTTCAGAGTCCCAGATTATATCCACGATGGGATGCCTGGTTCCTCCCCCTGGGTGGAGCATCTCACAATAGGGTAATGAGTCATGAGGCCAGGTGTTGATTAGGCTCATTAACAGAAGATGGTCCGGAGGGAGTTATCTCTGAGTCATGCAGCAGGACAATGATGGGCCATTAACAGCAAGATCGTCTGGGGGGAGGAGGCAAGGAAACAGTGCCCTACCTGATTTCCACAGCTCATGAGGATGGTGATAGAATACACTGCAACCCAGGACATGTCAGTATTGTTTTCTATTTTGAATACCAAGGAGAACAATTCAATATTCAGCTGTTTGTCTTTTTTTTCCCATTATGTGTATTTTCCTCAGTATTAGGACAATTTCCAGATGTCTGAATTATAAATGGCAAATGAATCTTCAAAAGTTATGATATAAAATAACCAGAGAAAATGTTCCTTTAATCAATGAAGTACACTGTATCCTGTCTTTATGACCAAATCATGGTCATATATGGTCATATGAAATATCAAAATAAGAAAATATACATTTCAGCCACCCTTGTTTCTGTTAGACTGGTATTTCAGATAGTGACTACACGGCAAACTGAAAAAAAACTTTTTATCTTAAAAAACAAAACAGGGCAAAGCAAGGCAAAATCTCACCTATCTAAACTTTGAATAGCTCCACACACAGGTTTTTTTATTGTTGTGATATTTATTTTGTGATATCACATTTTTCTTTACTAAAATAACATGGATTATAATATCTAATCTTCATAAAATTTGCATATAGACAAATGCTATATTTATGTCTAAATTCTGAAGTTAATTTTTAATGACACAGCTCACTGAATAAAGAGTAAGCCAGTTTGTAAATATTTGATTTGATATGAGCAAAAAATATGTATTATAACATGCAGAAATAGATTTTGGATTTTGTGATTGCCTTTGGGTGAACAGATATTTTACTCAGTACATTTCTGGTGTAGATACACCTTTAGGAACTAGGGATAGTCACGCATTTAATTATAGGTGTATTTTTTTTAAATGAGGCATAATTCTGGGGGTTTTGTTATGGAGTTTAAAGTGAAATAATAACTAAAACTTTAATATCATTATTATGGCATTTATCTAAAATAAACAATCATCATCATTCAGGTTTTCTGACTAAATAAATTGAAATCATCAATAATTCCTGAGAGCACAGCCTAGGAGGTAACTTTTTTGGAGAGTAATATGTCTTTGTTTAATTATGGGATGTCATTATGACTAAAAAAGTGCTGAATACTGAGTGAAGTTTAAAGCTCTGTGTACAAAGTTGCCATGTTAAAATTGAAATCACTGAAAACAAGATTGACTAGGAAGAGAAAACTAGATTCAATAAGTAAATCAATTAATTTTATTTTGATAACCAAACTGATTTTGCTGTCATCTGAAACTGGAATACAACAACAGCTATTTAAAGTTTTCTGCATTTCTGAAGTAATTTTACAATGCAAGTTAGTCTATATTTTTTATTTGAAAGTCAAATACACTGTTTTTTACATTTTAGCTTGGTTTTCCCTAGCCATGTTTTGAGATCATACATAACTGATACCAGACTTTTTTTTTTTTTTTTTTTAAATTTACAAACATTTAGTTGAAGTTCATCTTTTACTAAGGATGTTATCTAACTTCCAGACTTGCACATCACTGAACTTCTGTTTTCACTAAGGAAAGCTGGTATTTTCCAAGGAACTTCTGAGTTTTCCTTTACCAGATCATATTTTCAGTACTTACCAAATAAATGGGAAAGCAGGAAATTCTACTAGTAACACCACTCACCAGGGCAATGGCCATATGGAGGAACCCAGAAAAATTCAGTATCTCAGTAATTTTTCTAGTCCCTGTAAGCAAGTTGCCCAATTTAGCAACACTGGTTCAATCACAATCCAGTTAGATTTGAACAGAAGATAAATGGTGATGCCACTGGACTATTCCTCTTCCTTATGAGTTATTGGAAAACAGCAACTCCTCCTGAACACCAGAGATCCTGTAGGTTGTTAGGAATGTATCCAACTAGACTGAGCAACAGGGCTGACTTCACACCCCAACGATATCTGTACACCACATGTGTCTGTCATACACATGAGATGGTGAGACATTTTGTTTAACTAGCTGAGATGACAGATGCATTTTTGCTAATCCTGGTTGTGGAAACAGTTTATTCATATTTTCAGGATTTACCATAGCAGATTCGACTTTGGGCTATTAATTTATTATATGGAAAAACATTCGTTATAGTAAAAATCTCTAAATTAATTGATTAATTTAAAAATTATTCACTTTGTCTGATAGCAGAACATGATCTAAGGATTCTTCAGCACTCATTCTAAGACAAAGTATATTCACAAGTTAAATTATTCATAATGAGGTAATGGAAGTTAAGAATCCATAATCACAGGAATATTTCTGAGAAAACTTCTGGTAATTGTTTGAAAATTATGATTAATTAAACAGATTCTCCAAGAAAGGGTACTTAAATGAAATTTAGGGTTTATGAGGTTTTGAAGCTACTAAGCTCTATCAGGCTCAAAGTCAGCTGTGTTCCGACTGATCGAATTGATAAAAATGACAATGATTCTAGAGGCAACAGATATTTTTGTGGGCAGAGTTTGAGAATTGGTGAGTGTATTACAAAACAGATGTAATCTACAATATCTAATCATGCTACAAGTGGTACAAAACTGTACACATGAAAACTGATGATTTTATAGAGGTATTTAAAAAAATTCACTTCCAAAACCTATATTGAAATGTATATTTTTATGCTACTCTAAAAATCTGAAGCAATGTAATTAATTTATTTGTACTGTTGTTAGAGTTGTCTGTTCTTAATAAACAAGCATCCAATGTCAAGCACTGGAACAAGCTGCCTGGGCAAGTTGTTGAATCAATATACCTGGAGGTATTTAGAAGATGAGCAGACATGGTGCTTGAGGACATGGCGTAGTTGCAGACTTGGCAATGTCAGGTTTGTGGTTGGACTCGATGACCATAAGGGTATTTTCCAGCCTAGATGATTCTTTGATTCCCTGAAACCTATTAAATAATCTCTTGTGATAGCTGAAGAAGATGATTCAGTTGATTGGCTGCATATGAACTTTGCACCATTCACAACTTTATCAGCCCTCAAGTAAAATAGCTGGAGCTCACAAATAAAATAATAACGATGATGGGATAATAGCTCTGCTTTTATCAGCTAGCACTCTTTTCTCTAGTTTAAGTCTGAGAAGCTCTAAAAATATTATGTATTCCTTATCAGTTACTAATCACAACTAAGTTAACATAGAGCTGTCTGCAGATGAAAACATCACTGACAGTGATGAGTTCCTCTGCAACAACACCCTGACTCATCCAATATTAGAATCATAGAATAACCTGAGTTACAAGGAACCGAAAAGGATCATCCAAATTCAACTCCTGGCCCTACACAGAATACCCCAAGGAATCACACCATATGCCTGAGTACATTGTCCAAACACGTCTTGAACTCTGTCAGGCCTGGTGCTGAGACCACTTCCCTGGGGAGCCTATTCCGTGCCCAAACACCCTCCAGGTGAAGAAGTTTTTCTAATACAAAACCTAAACCTCCCCTGACACAACTTCAGGTCATTTCCTCGGGTTCTATCACTGGTCAGGAGAGATTGTGTGCCCATCCTCTTTCCCTCATGAGGAAGGTGCAGACTGTGATGAGGTCTCCCCTCAGTCTCCTCTTCTCCAGGCTGAACAGACCAAGTGACCTCAGCTGCTCCTCATATGACTTCATCATCCTCATGTTCCTCCTTTGAAAATTCTTTAATAGCTTAATGTCCCTCTTATGTTGTGATGCCCAAAACTGTCTCCAGGGCTCAAGGTGAGGCTGCCCCAGTGCAGAGCAGAGCAGGACAATCCCTTCCATTGGCTGGCTGGTGATGCTGAGTGTAATGTCCCCCAGGACATGCTTGGGCTCTTCTGCCAGGGCACTGCTGACTCATGTTCAACTTGCCATCAACCAGGACACTCAGTTCCTTTGTGCAGGGGTTGCTCTCCAGCTTCGCATTCTCCTGTCTGTACATCCAGAGTGGAAATATATTGAAGGAGTGAGATTCATGTGAGTAAAAGTGCTTGTAGAATGAATTTATGTGGTGGGATACAATTTCAGAGAGCACGTGCCTGCTCTTTTTTAGATCTAACTGTGTAAATGAAAATACTCTAAAACATGGACATTTTTTGAGAAACTAGAGTGCCTCAAAAAACACTAGGGGAAAAATTAATACAAAACCAAAAGCATAACAGAGAAAGAATTATGATTAAGAAAGAACTTAATTATCCTAATTATCCTTAATTTTGAACAGTTATATGGAAGAAGATAGGCATGAGGAAGCGCTGTGTGATGGACAGTGAAAACTCAAAATTCACCGTTAAAAGAGGTTTACTTTTTCTGTGCCATGCAGTTACATGATGAAAGACACTGCATTTGGTAATTGGACTCCAAATGAAAAGCGCTCTTCATTTTAGAAAAAAAGAGCTCACTTCAAAACCATGATTAATCAAAATCATATCCAGAAGTTCTGGATCCAGACTCTGGGAATATAAGGTGGGAAGTATTTTGTTTAGGCTTTTCTGGTTTTTAGGAGAACACGTAACAATTATAAAGACTTAACCACATTGCTGACTGATACCGTAACTGCTGTACTAAATCTTTACAAATATCACTATATCTAAAATAACATTTTTTCTGGATTGTTTCCTGGTAAGTGTTGGAGGCTTCATAAAGTTTTTATAAACTACATTAATGTTTGCTAAGGTATTCCATCACAGTAGATGTTATGATTTAATTTCCTAGAGAGTTTGTGCACTGCTTCACTCCTCTTCCTTTTTCTTATGTTTATTTGCTTTTCCTCCTCCCAGTCCTATCTGTTGGTCACACTGTGGCTTTACCCTAAGAAAACTTTCTTCATGGAGTTTTACCTCAATTCCAGTTGGAATTTCTTTTACACTGTAATATCTGTGGAAACGATTCCACAAGCTTTTGTAATGCTAATTTAAACTTCAAAAAGAGAAGCACTCATCACAGACACAGCCCTTCGTCTTCGATTTTGGGGTATCATACTGAAAATGACTTTTTCAAATGTAAACCTAATGTAATTCTTCTTCTATGCTGAAAGAAAGTGATAAGTGGATGAATATATAAATTCATGTGCATGCAGACACACTCTCATACCAAATCACTACTATTTCACTGTCAATCTAAATTAGGACACCTGACATTAAAGTTAGGTGACTTTGTTTGCACTTTCTTATAGCATTAGAAATGGCAGATGCAGTATTATTAGCATACAGAACTAATCTGTTCTCTCAAATGTCCATGATGAAGCTAGGAAAGCCATATTTAAATAAAACAAAATAGCAGAAAAGATAGACTGCATCTTTTGCTAAAGATGTAAAAAAAAAGAGCTTGTAATTTTCATTATGGTAATGACAGCACAAGTTCTGTTGTGGGTTTTTTGGTGTGGTTTTTTAGGGTTTTTTTTTGCTAAATATATTTACAAGTTTTGTCATTTGAATTACCAGCTGAATTAGGCCTTCATAGGAAAAATAGCCTATTAACAAATTGAGAGGGGCATTCATTGGCCGATCACTCAACTACCTTTTGGCACGAGATGCTTTTTAACTAAAAAATATTTAGAGCTCTTTTGTGGATTTTTTCATCCATTTTATTGGAAGAAGACTTAATATAAACAACTACATTCTTTATGTAACATCATAAAACCTAGAAGCTGCAGCATTAAAAATAATATGATAAGATGAAGTATAAATATATGATATGGTTACTAGTACAAGAAATCACACTTCTAGTATAACATATAAAAAGTGCTTAAGGTATTCAGTCCAGAAATTTCAGTTTTCAAAAATGACTAAATTAGTATGGTGAGAAACTTCTGCACAATTTAAAGGCAACATCACCCCCTGGAATAGCATCTGGCACAACTTTAGATGAGTTTGAATGCCTTCTGATTGAAGATTTCCTGAACCATGTGCTGTCCATCTCTTCCAACTTTGTGTGCCGATACATCCCCATTTCTCAGTATCATTTTTTCTCATCTGCCCTTCTAAAGGGCAAGATCACTCTACATCAATATTCTAGTGTATAGTCATTGAAACAATGTAAAATTTCATTACAAGGCTTCTGATAATTTATTAATTAACAGAACTAC
The DNA here is from genome assembly GCF_041296385.1 of Aphelocoma coerulescens. Lineage (NCBI taxonomy): Eukaryota > Metazoa > Chordata > Aves > Passeriformes > Corvidae > Aphelocoma > Aphelocoma coerulescens. The sequence goes on along the minus strand of NW_027184086.1, from coordinate 3,028,090 downwards.
TTTATAATAATTAAATGAATGCTTATGTAACTACATTCATTTGCGGATTGTCCTGAAAAGTATTTGTTTGTTACTATGAGATAATTAAGTAAGATCAAGGAGATTGTAATTAACATTAGGGAAGTTACTAAGCAAAATATGACAGCAGAGCACATCCTCTGGAGAGCAGAAATCAGCTGCAAACAATATATGATCCTGATGCATGAAAACAAAGAAATTTTTGTTTTAATTAGGTTTTTTTCTGAACTTTAATGGTTAAAACCATTAGCCGGGACCAAATATCCCTCCTAGCAGATTCTCTTAGGGGAAAATGCTTTGATGCTAAGTTGCTTAAAATCAAATGTAAATAAGATAAAAGTAGTGAATGTAGCAAAAGATTAACAAGGCATGGCAATATACATATTGCCATGAATTACCTGCTCATTAAAAGATACAGAAAAATAGGTTGAGAAGTGAAGAGCATGTCTAGTATGAAAATTTGGTTTATGAAAGGGACTTAATTGCCATGGAAGAAATAATGTGTTTAATGAAACATCTGGTCTCAGGACGTCATGGGAAGCAACTTTCTTTTTTTAAAATGAGGCTATAGGTAGGCATAAAGGATATTGCTTTTGCTTTGTAAGCATAAAGGAGCCTTCAGAAGGTTTTGATGAACTCTCTCCTAAGCAAAAAGGACAAAACAAAAAAAGGCATATAGGGAGGAGAGTTTAGTTTATGAGCAGTACTCTACCAAAAGTGAGGCTGTGAACTTACTGGGAAAAAGTCATGAGGACAATACACGTTTTCTAAAGCCACTGACAGTTATAAGGTCACAGGATCTCTATGAGAATGGAAGATATATATGTACATTCGATAACTCAATACTGTTATCAATAAAACTACATAAAATGTAAAATACAACTTTTCAGGATAAACTTCCCTCTATTGTATGATACTTAAATATTTGAAAAACTTGGTACTTGTCTCTTGCATTGAAGATGTTAAATAGGCCACAACATCCATGATTTTATAAGTTCCATGTAACAACTTAAAAACTATAGTCAGAAAAATTTGGATTTGTTGAATAAAAATAATTATAGAGAAATAACTATGATGGTCCAGACCTCTCTATCAAAAGTTTTGAAGAAAAACAGAGACTTGTAAACAATTAACTTCTAAGGAAAAAAAGTTAAAACAGATGTTTAACTTATTTCCTATTAATTTCTTTTCTATTTGCTTCTTACCAAGATATGTGTTCAGTCTTGCTGTCTGGCTGCTTTAGACATCTGTGTATTTGGTTGTTTTACTTTGCCACAGTCTGGCAAAATTCAGCCTGTCCAAAATAGGTATAATAGCCCTTCAAGCTCAAAAGAAATAGTTAGTCAGACTTTAATGCGAGTTACCTCAGAGGATGTGTCATCCCACTACCATCCCCTGTACTGGTCCTCATTCATTATTGTAAAATTCAGAATCTACAGCCCTAAATTAATTAGTAAAAATGATTGTGGCTCTTTGTCCCTGTATTCAGGGAACTGACAGTCATACAGCAAAGCATATGGCAATATACACTGCTGTATAATTTTCTAGGTTGTGACAATGTCTTTGTTAAGGGTCTGATGTATATCCTGTCCAGGTGAGAAGGGAAGTGAGAGAAATGCTTTGGTGAGCACCTGGCATCCAGCCCAAGTGGACATCTGGCATCCACGTTAACCAACTGTTAACTCCGCAACACCACTTTCACCATTAAGCGATATCCACTAAGTGCCACATTGTCAGGCTTTTTTGAACGCTGTCAGGGATGCCAGTTCTACCAATTCACTCAGCAGCCAGTTCCAATCCCTGACCAACCTTTCAGTCAAGGTATTTTCCCTAATATCTAATCTAAACCTCCCCTCGTGCAACTTAAGGCCATTACCTCTTTTTCTGTAACTGGTTGCCTGGAAGAAGAGACCAACACCTCCCTGGATACAACCTCCTCTCAGGCAGTTGAAGAGAGCAGTAAGGTCACCCCTGGGCCTCTTTTTCTTCAGGCTAAACACCCACAACTTCTTCAGCTGCTCCTCATCATACTTGTGCTCCAGACCCTTCCCTAGCTCTGTTGTCCTTATTTGGACTCATTCCAGCACCTCGATGCCTTTCTTGTCATGAGAGGCCCAAAACTGAACCCAGCAGCTGAGGAGTGACCTCATCAGTGCCAGCACAGGGAGACAGTCACTGCCATGGTCCTCCTGGCCACCCTATTGCTGATCCAAGCCAGGATGCTCTTGTTCTTCTTGGCCACCTGGGCACAGCTGGCTCATGGTCAGCTGGCATTGACCAGCACCTCCAGGTCCTTTTCCATCAGGCAGCTTTCCAGCCACTCTGCCTCAGCCTGTAATAGTGCATGGGGTTGTTGTGATCCAAGGGAAGCATATTTCAATACCTCAAAGATAATATGAGTAAGTCATATCAGAAAATGGTAAATATATATGCATTTTGGAAAGCTGAAAATAAGACTATGTAAAAGATTATGCTGTAAATATGTAAAGATTATATAAATAATGTAAAGATTATACTTTGGTGTGCCATGACACTATAGGAACAGTGGAAGAACTAATGGTGTAGCAGAATCCTTTCTAAAACTACTTTACATTAATTACATGAAAAATTCTTTCCATTCAGTGTTTTCTAGTCAATGAATTCTTCCCTGTTGCATTTTTAAATGGAAGGGGGCAAAATATGTTCTGGACATAGTGATATTCATTTGTCTCTATTGTGTCATTCTAATCTCTTTCTTTTAGATGAGGAACTTATATAATTCAGCAGCAATCATAGCTCACTTTATAACACAGGTTTTACACAAAAAGGCTTTACAATTGTTGTTTGATCTAAAGGGTAGAAAGAGAGTGTGGTCTAAAGAGAGAAAGGAATAAATCTTTGAATAACATAAAAGAACAAATAAGAAGAAAGTGGCAGATCATGGAAATTTGCACTTCTAGCTGTCTAGACAAGACCCATAAAGGGGAAAGTCATGGAAAATGTAAACTGCTGGTGCTGTAATTCCTTTAATAGAAATTTTTCTTATGTCCAACAGCTCGAAGAACAGGGATAAATGGAGTATGATAATGATAGGAAAAAAGGGAACAACAACACCAAAACCCAAAATACTAGGAATGAAATAGGGGATTTTGTGAGAAAAGAACAACAAATATTTACCACATCATGGAACACAGTTTTAAAAGACTGTCTCTGAAAGCATGCTGCTGAATGGATTTCAAGTTTGTAAGTAAATGAACTCATTTTGAAAAGTTGAAGTAGACGCTGAAGTCTCAGTTAATCCTAAACTTGTATTACCTACTTGTATGTAGGTATAAATACATACCGTATATTTATAAAATATAGAAGGATTAATAAAGAAATTGAGATCTCTAACAAAAATAATAAAGCTGCTCTTATTTAGACATCTTTAGCAAAAGAGCTTCTCCTTATTGACTGAAACCATGGTATTTAGGCTATAAATTAAACTACTGCATTAAGGTATCACTCATAAACTTATCTATACCTTAATAGGCATTTACCTATTCTGTGATTTACTCAGTTCTTGAAACACTAAAAAAAAAATGCAATTTTTAATCAAGTAGGGATATACCTTATCAGTAGAATGACAATCATACCTCAGTGCTTGTTTCAACTGAGTAACTGTCATAGGTTAGCAAGGATAGATAGTCCCGGAAGGGATGTCCTTGCTAAGGGGTACTTACAGCTTCCTCTGGGACTTGATAGAACCTATCAGCTGGCCAGTTTGAATATGGACAATTCTTTAAGCCACTTAAAGTTGTGACCGCCTCTGTGATACACACTTAAGAATAGACAAACTCCCCCCCCCAGACTCTCTCTCGTTTCCGGCGCTGGGACAGGTGGCTGCAGGCCCCGTGCGGGGGCTGGGCCACGGCCAGCCTGGAGCCATGGGCCTGTTCCAGCCGTGGAACCCCCCCCCACTGCCTTGCCGTGGGCAGCCGGAGCAGGGAGTAGCTTGGAACCCCCCCCCCCCTCCACTGCGGCCGAGATTTCAGCAAAGCGGCCCCGATGTCCGGCAGAGGTCAGGTGACCAACTGCGATAAGCCACATTCCAGCTGCAAGGCCGAGGTGAGATTAACCCTTTTATTGCTGTGAAGAGCTGAAAACCTGAGGGAAGAGAGAGAGAGGAGATGCTTAAAGCTGAAAGTCTGTTGTGAAGCTATGATATATCAGAGTGTCCCGTTGTAATTTCATGAAGATATGGGGGGTGGAGTGTTCAACTCGTAAGCAATAGGCAGATGCTGACACAGCTGTAATTTCATGAGAAGTTTGGACAGAGAGAGAGATGAACCAGATGAGGACTTTTGCTCCAAAGAGGAAAGGAGAAAAACCTCAATTCCTAGAGATGCTCCCAGAGATAGTTCTAATGATGAAGATGAGGAAGACCCTTTGCTCCCAGGGAAGGAGAAGGGCCTCTGGTTTTTTGTTTCTGAATGGCTCAACCTTAAAATTGTACCCCAAAAAACTTTCAAGAGTGGACCCTCGAAAGCAGTTGCAGGAAAAGCTGCAAGTCGGGGGAAGGGACTCACATCGCAAGCAGAGAGACTCCTCTTCCTAAATGGACTGAACAATATTTGGAAGTGGGTGGCTGTCTCAGTGTGATACTGTTTTCATAGCATGAGCAAAAAGAGACTTCTCTTTCTAAATGGACTGAACCAGGTTAATATGGAAGTGGTAAACAGACTGAACATCTTAAGGGTTGTCTTTACATTTTCAGTGGGAGAAGGGAGGAAGGTGGGGGGAGGAGGAGAGCTCTGAAGGTAGTATAATTTTTCTCTTTTTTCCTTTTCTTCTTTTAGGTCTGTTAATAAACTTCTTTATATTCTTTCAAGTTTGGTGCCTGCTTTGCGTTTCTCCTAATTCTTATCTCACAGAAGATAAACAGTAATGAGTATTTTAGACCAAACCACTACAGTAACTAACCTGTATACCATTTTTTTATTTCATTACAGAGTCAGTCATGCCACAGGCACATCTTTGCTGTTTATCACTGGCATAATATTTCTCTTGTTTAATTGCATTCTTCTAAAAGACTTTCTGCCAACCCAAATCATTCTGAGATAAAGGCAGTATTCTAACTCTTGTCTTATATGCATTAAACAATATAGATACGTGTATTCTTGAGCTCCAGTAAAATGGTTTATTCTATCACAGCTGGTATGTTTTCTATGTAAAAACATCGTAGTGACATGGTAATAAAATGAAACATGGCAGTAACAAATGCAAGCAGTGACTTCAATATTGGTCAATGTTCCGTTGGTAATAAGACAGTTGAGCACACCAGTAATTTTCTAATAATGGCACACTTGTGCAGCCAATATATTCTCAACTCCTTAATTAAGTTAAATGATGCTCTTATAATAATGATCTTTAAAGTGTGTGTGACATTTGTTCATTTTTTTAAAGTAATGGTTAAACAGATGATTAGTATAGCAAGCAAATTCCTTAGAAAAAGGTAATATAATTTAATCAATGGAGTTCTGATTTTTTTTTACTCCTTGATAAGAGATATGAGGGAAATAGCTGCAAAGCGCCAGATAAATTCATACATAATGCATTTGAAGCACCAATCTTATTGCTGATGCACATAAGGATAGGAAGGGTTTCTTAGGAAATAGATCATTGTCTGAAGGATCAAGAAACCTATATTTGAAGTGACTCAATGCTGCTGTTGACCTGCTTTGCAATTTGAAAGTCACTTTCCTTCTCTTCCCTTCAGTATCTCTTGTCACTTGGGCAAGCTTCAGCTGCCTAAGTAAAAGCCATTTGAGACTCCCTAGAGTACTTCTCTTGGCTTGCAAAAGGACAGGTTTATGACAAGATTTGAGTAAATTCTGCCAGCTTCATGCTAATATCTTAGATGTACCAATATGTCTTAATGGCATCTGTGTTAACGCAACAGCAATAAGCCTTAGTTTTGTTTGAGAATCCTGTGTTCTTCTACAACAGTATGTTTACATGACATACCAGAACATATTCAGTAGTTGCTCTGGAAAGAAATAATAAGAATCATAGCAATAGGCTTTTAGTAAATTAGAAGTGATTTGGTGTGATAAAAATTTGTCTAGTTTCCTCTTACCTGCTAATAATATCCTGCAGTCAGAGATCTATATCCAAAGGAAGGGCCATTAAGTCTGAGAAAGTATTAATTATTTTAGTAATGAAGTGGCAGAAAACAACTAACTTCCAGAAATCAAAATTTTTTGCTCTAGTGGTTTGGCAAAAGAGAAGGAGCTGGGATTTTGTCTTTTTTTTCTGGTGATCAATATGTTTCATGAAATAAAATTAGAAAAAATCTTTACACAGACAATTTTTAAAATAAGACTTACTTGAAAATTTCTTTTTGAAAACAGACATTTTCTTTCTAAATAGACATTTTGCCATGTTCCTCACCAGGACCTCATTATTATGATTATATATGATTGCTCATTTTACCTTAGGACAGTATTACATGCATAAATTGTTGGTCCTTTTATTAAGCATAAAATATCAGCTTTCTCTCACTGTGAGTTTTGAAGAAACCCCCTTTTTTCACTTCCCCATATTGATTCTCCTCTATCCAAAGCCATTAATATTTTCATCCAAAGAATTTATTGCAGAAGGACAATACTATGTATCAATATAGACATGCTTCTCTTTTCTTGCAGATCATGTATGTGGCCTTTAAGCTTGGGAAAATCACAAAGCATAGCTGAACAATTCTGTTAGCCTCAAGTCATAAAAGGTGATGCTTCTGCTCTGGGAAAAGGCACAGAATCACATCTAGGAACATTTTATGTATCACTAAGATATTTTTAACTGGGTATGTTTTTTAATTATTTTGAATGTACATACTACCTTTCTGTTCAGGATTCGGTATTACTTAGACAACCTTCAGGGGAAATATTTAAAAAAAATATTTCATTCTGACAGTATGCAAAGACAGACCCAATGATCCTTCCCAAAGTATTTAGAAGTGCTTTCTTTGTAAAAGAAAGTATTCCAGAGGATCAGATCACAGCTGCATTTTCTTATTCCTTATCTCTAAGTTGTGGCCTCAAAAAAATACAGAATAAACCCAAAATCTTTCAGTACTGAGGCACTTGAATATTATCTGTATCAGGGATACTGTATTATCTCAAACTACTTTAAAGGCAGTTAATCAGCTGACTTACTTGATTTTGGAAAGTGTAGTCATTGGCTTTTTTCTGTAAGTCTGTCACTTGAGATTTGACTACATATTTTACCTATGTTACTCTTTAATGTTGCTAAGCATATAGATTTAATTTGTTTTTATGTAAAATAGTGTACACCTGTTTATTCACAGAACTCTGTACCCTATATATTGCATACTGCCTTGTTCATTGGTATACAGTGTTTTATCTTGCCAGAATATCTGTCTCAGAGTCCAACAACCATCATAATGTGAATCTTTATTCTTCCTCTGTATCTTAGATAGGTAAATTTGCTTTTGTAGAATATCTTAGGATGGCAAAAATTATTGCATCCAATTATTAACACTGGTAGAAACTACAGTGCCAAGAACCTCTAAACTGCATCTGTTTCAAGGTCCTTTCTGCATTTAGTTAAGAAAAACAATTTACTTATGCACTAAGCTTCAAGAAGGTTTGCAAGATGATGTACTGATATCAGATTTTGGTGGAGGAAGATAAACAATATAGGCAGAATCTCTATAAGGGCCCCCAACTTATATTCTTGATATTGGCTGTGGATATTGAAGGAGGTACATTCCTTTCCATATTGTAGTGACTTACGTAGTTAATAGGCTGGAACAACAGCTGGGATAGTTTTAATTTTTTTCCTTTAGGTTCTGAACTTACAAAAGTGGAAAGCCAATTTTAATATTTTTTTTTGCATTGTTGTTTAAGTTATGTCATCAAAAAACTGGCAAACGTTTCATAAGGGCATGAAAGCATTAAGTGGTTAGGATCACAAAGAGTTGATGGTAATAGTAGGGAATGAGGAAAATAAACAGGTAAATTGAAAAACAAAGAATACAGGGATGTCAATTGGAGCTGGAGAAGAAAAATCCTTTTAACTGGAAATCACGATCATTACTATTTGATTCTGTGCATCAGAAGCAAGAAAGAGCACCTGCATTTTTAGATTCTTTTAATATAAACAGATTTCTTACTGCTGTAGAATTCTCAGTGCTAATTCTGTACAGTGGGAGAAAACTGGTAAAGATATTTCTACTTTAGGAAGTATCAAAAAAATCTTAGGAGTACTGTCTGTCAGTCACAGAAAGATAAGAAGGAAACTGTCAGTGACTAAAGAGATTCATTAAGAGTACATCCTGTCACATCACTCTTACAAAAGAGGTGGCAAAGTGAAACCACGGTTAAAGAAATACAAAATTGTATGCAACCATTTTCTTATTAAAAAATTTTAATAGGCCACTGTTAAAATAGAAAAATATACTAAGCAGGAGTCACAGAATAACAGAATGGTTGAGGTTGGAAGGGATTTCTGGACCCCTGGCGGTCATACGATGCACCTCTACTAATGCACAGCCACCTCCAGGTAGTTGCTCAGAATGGGCTTTTTTATCCATACCGATTTTTTATATCTCCCAGGAGGAAGACACCAACACCACTCTGGGCACCCTGTGTCAGTTCTCAAGTCATGGTCACAATGAAAAATATTTCCTGACATTCAGTGGGAACTTCCATTCCTTCAGGTTGTGCCCATTGCCTCTGGGCACCATTGAAAACAGCCTAGCTCCCCCTCCTCTTTTCACCCTCCCTTCACGTATTTATATATTGATAAAAATCCCTCTGTCCCTTCTCTTCTCTGGGCTGAATTGTTCCCTCTCTCTCTGTTTTTCCTAATAGGAGAGATTCATAAACATGTCTGTGTCCCTTCATTGGAATTTCTCCAGTATGTCCATGTTTCCACAGTTCTTGGGGGTCTGTCCTGAACTTTCTGTATTTCAGCAATTGTCAAATCCTTTAACAGCCTTTGGCATTTTTCAGCCACAGATTCATGTCAAACACATGTTGCAGCTGTGATCATCCTTTGTCTGTCTACAGAAAGAAAACTGAAAATAAGTTTTCTATCTATCCCTCTAGTTCAGACTGAATAGCTAAGGGTTTGTGAAGGATCAACTATTCTTGGAAGATTATAGGTTGTTGACAGTTTTCATAATAATAATAAAAAAGGGATTGCTGCCATTGTCCCCATTTCTGAAAAAAAATATGCAAGCTGCGTTAGAGAGTCACATATTTAGTAGAAAGAGAAGCTTCTTTGGGCATAGTGAGTATCGTATCCTTTTTTTTTTAATGGTTTATAGTTAGGGTATCTCTCATTCAGAGGCTCTTATACATGTTTGGTGGTGAGGGAAGTGTCACAGGTTGTAATTGATAACACTATCAAAGTTTCTATAGCTGGTCAATTGTGTACCAGTGTTTTCCACATATCATGAAACATAGATTTAGAAGAAACATAAAGATTTTAGTTATAGCTAGCTGTGTTGAAGTTAGTTAGAATAGGAAGGAATTTGGGCCCAGATACAGTTAATTAAAATAGTTAAGAGAGCTGGACCTGAAATGGGTTTTAAGATGTTAGTAATTGATTACTAAATAACTGATGATCTGTCATTTGTATGTTTGCTTAGCTGTGCTTAGAACGAGGAATAGAAACATTGATAAGTTGGTGTAGGGAACAAGGGCCAAATCACTACAGGAGGTATCTACAACAGACAGATGGCTAAATAATAAAGAATCTAACAAGGCATCAGGTATTTGCTTGAATTTTGTTAATCATTCTTAACTGTTTAAGTATAGCATGCATTGTGTATTTGATTTGTCACTTTTTAATGGGACCATTTAAATTTGCTTTACAAAATTTCCATTACTAATAATTATATGCAAAAATCTGATAAAATACCACTAAGTCATTGGGCTACATTTTTAATTGTCATCTATCTACTAATTAACAACATCTAACAATTAAAAAGTTCCATCATCTGTTGTATATCTCTCTATCTACTGCTGTTTGTGATAGAAATGTTGGTTAACACCAACATGATGTGGCTGAGGTGAGAAGTAATTTGAACACGAAAATTTGCACATATGTACTTCAGGCTTTATTTGGCTGCTGGAATTCTAATCTACGTGTTAATAAGAGATGCCTAAATGATAGCAAGTACTTCAGCTAAGGGAGATCTTAACAAAGGTAAGGAACACGTATCTGGGTGGCATTTATTAAGGCTGCGCATAGAAAAGGAGAAAAGCTGTAATTCTGGGAAATAGAGTATTAAAATTGGTCTGGTTCTGTAATTTTAGTTTTTGAAAAGACAATAATGTAAAAACTTTCAATGTTTCGGTTCCCTAACTTCCCAAATTAAGAAGTTGAATTCTTAATAATAAAGAATAGGAATAACACTAAAATAGATATTTTTTAGGTCGAAATAAAGTTTTTTCTGCCTCTTGACCAAGAAGGACTGACTTTTTGTAACATTTTCATTTATTTTTATATATGTGCATTTAATTTATTAAATTTGGACTGAAATAAGAATTTTCTAGAAATATGAAAGGAAAAATCTACCAGTCATGAAGTCAAGAATTCAACAATTTTCATTCAAAGCATTTGTTAAAATTAAGACCTATTTATCCAGTTAAATTTGCACACATCTGACAATGTTTTGCAATTTTTGCGAAGTACTGTGAAAATTAATATTTTGGAAAAAATAAGAAAGAATCACCTATATTGTACCTCAGTATTTCAGGTGCACAGTCTGAGTTGTGTCACATGAGAATACAGACATATTTGTTCTTCCCCATTCTTGTGACATGAAGCAAAACAAACCTGATCTATCATGTTGCCAATACTATGATGTGCTATTTTCATTAACTATTCTACATGAACCATTCACAAATACACACACAGTGATTTAGGAATAGAATGAAGGATGTTTTGTTCAGTTAAATTCATAATGTGAATTGATATGTTAAGAATAATGTAATTGAAAGTCATGAAGCACTGGCAATCCAATGAACTCAAAACCAGTTACCACCTGTGTTCACCACAATGATGAACACATATCACTTCTCTTCATCTACAATTGCAACGTTTTAAGGTTCAGTAATTTCCATAATTTCTCAGACACTACTCTTACATGCCACCTGAGTAAATCAGGGGACATTTGGGTTCACTGGAAGTTTTGCTACGAGTATAACTAAAAAAATTTAAATTCATCTCCCACAGTTTGCCTGCTGCTCTGACCTCTTTGCCTTCAGCTTTCTGACATGTTTCCACAAAAGAGACACATGTACTATTAGTATGCTGAAAAGGAGTTGTATTAAGCCTGAAGTCTGGTGGTCCTCTGAATTTTGCAAAGAGCTGTGCTGTAGTTAGCTAGGAAATGTACATTTTGTTATTTTAGCTGGTTTTGGTTTAAATCTGTGTTTAGCTTAGCTTCAGAAGAACAAGATAAAGTACGCTGAGAAAATTAAGGAGTATCCTCACTGCACCTGTATGGAGTTACTCCATAGACCTATACACCCCAGAAAACTCAATCAGTGGTGATTGTTTAGATAGAACAGCAAATTCAATAAAGTGTTGTTTACCTAGATAAGCTTTGAGTTATCCTTTAATCGAAGGTAGATAGAATGTCATAATAGTAATTAAAGCCATAAGATAGAAAAATTGCAACTCAGCAGAACTGGACCAAGCATGTGCTAGAAGTTGCCAGCTTGAAAGTTCATCTAGAGGACAGGAAGCACTGACTGCCACCCCCGAAATTATGTCAATAGTAGGACCCTAAATGGCAGTCTTACTCCACGAAAAAACAGCAAGACGAAATTAGAGAAAGCATTTATGATATAATGAACTGAGGCTGGACTGGGAAGAGGGTTATGGATATCTTGAAAGTTGCAATGCATATAAAGCCCTGGAAGTCTTTGTTTTGTTGGACATGTTTATGGTGAATAAATTGCCAGTATGTCTCCAGCATTGGCCAAGAGCTGAATAAGGGAATGTTCAATCTAACAGTCTTTTACTGTTGGATATAAAGTCTTTAATTCAATGCTCTTAATAGTCAATTTTCCATGTTATTTCCAGAAAGACTCAGGGGCCACCTTATTGCTCTCTACAACTTCCTTAGAGGAGGTTGTAGCCAGGTGGGGTTGGGCTCTTCTCCCAGACAACTAACAACAGGACAAGAGGACATAGCCCTGAGCTGCTCCAGTGGAGGTTCAAGTCAGACAACAAGAGGAATTTCTTCATGGAAAAGGTTTTGAACAATATAATTGACTGCCCAGGGTGGTGGTGGAGTCATGACCCCTGGAGGTGTCCAAGAAATGACTGGATGTGGCACTTAGTGCCATGGTCTAGTTGACAAGGTGGTGATCAGTCAAAGATTGGACTCAATGATCTTAGAGGTCTTTTCCAAACTGATTCTGTGATCTTTCTTACAATTCTCCTTTAAATATTGAAAAGCTGCAATGAAGTCATCTCAATAATTCTGTTCTCCAGACTGAGCATTCCTAACTCCCTCTGCCTTTCTTGACAGGGTAAGTGTTTCACACCTCTGATCATTTTTGTGGTCCTCCTCTAGACCTGCCTCCAACAGGTACATATCTTCTTTTGTGTGCTCGGGACTCTAGAGCTCAACACAGTACTTCAGATAGGGATTCATAAAAACAGAATAGAGGAACATAATTGTTCCCCTCCCTCAACCTGCTGCACATGCTGCTTTTGATGCAACCCAGAATGCAGTTGTTTTTTGGGGTGGGAGTGTGTATTTCCAGCTCATACTGAGCTTGTCATCCATCTGTACCACCAGGTTCTTCTCCACAGGTTTGCTCTCAATCCCTTTACCACATAGCCTGTACTAAACCCACCAGTTGCCTTTATCTCTTTCACTTGGCCTTTTTGAACCTCATCAGATTAACATGGATCCAGTTCTTGATCTTGTACAGGTCCCTTTGGATGGTGTTGCATTCTTCACGCATGTGAACCTCACTGCTCAGCTTGATGTCCTCTGCAACTTTGCTGAGGTTCCAGTTGATCCTACTGTCTATGGCATTAATGAAATCCCAACACAGACCCATGAGAAACACCACTTATCAGTGGTCTTCATCCGGACACTGAGCTATTGATCACTACCTCCTGGATGTGACCAATTTTTTTGTCGGCTGAACAGTTTACCCATCAAATCCATGTCTCTCCAATTTGGAGATAAGGATATCATGGGGAGCCATGCTGAAGGCCTTACAGATGGCCAGATGGATGACATGCACATCCCTTTCCTTGTCCACTGATGTAGTCAGTTCATTGTAGAAGGCCACCAGATTGGTGAGGCAGGACTTGCCCTTGGTGAAGTCATGCTGGTATCTTGAATCATCTCCCTGTCTTCCATGTACCATAGTAAAGGTTCTAGGAAGATGTCTTCCATGAACTTCCCAGACACAGAGGCAAGGCTGACAGGTCAGTAATTTACAGGATCCTCTTTTCTTTCTTTTTTAAAAAATAAGAGCAAGATTTGCACCCGTTTCCAGACAAAGAGTTATCTTACCATTTCCATGTAATATATACGTATTTTTCAAGTACCTCTGAATGTTGCACAGAATCAGGAAAATAATGCCAAATGATTTATTTGGTTTTAGCATACTTTACACAGCTAGTCTATTTTTTAAAATAAAATATGTAAAATAATTTAAAACAACCTATCTGTAACAGTGAGAGAGATAATATTCCCTAGCATTTAGGTTTTATGAAACTACATCCAGTATATGGAGAAACAAGTAGTGGCAAACAAAATTTTGTCTCTTTGAACATTTTATTTCTTCTAGCTCTGAAATATTTTCCAGTTTTATTTATGGTTTGTATTAATATAGAACATTCAAGCATAACACAAATTCCTCAGGCAAAAATATTACAAAACATATGCCAAAAACCAGGGTGATTGCTATTGCTCTTTATTAATAACTCAGGTTTAAACAGGTTCCTTTTAACAAGGCACTATTATAAAAGCATGAAATTACAATGTCATACAAAGTGCTGGAGATTTCTTTGTGTTTGCAACAGATTTTGTTTGATGAACAAGTTAATGTACTGATCTGAATCTCAAATCATCCCAGTATTTTTCTCTTGTCATTCGTTATGTATATATTATATGCAAATCTACACTATTTGCAATAGCATTACCTTACACTTCAGGCTGTGCAGCTCCAGCTACAGTAGGTGCAATTACAACCTTTACACAGAAATCCACTGATTTATACCAGAGTGAAATGATTCTACAAGCTTTATGGTGACTGTTTTACGTTATATGAACTCAACAGAAAATACGACTTTGCGTAAAAGTTGCACTATATTGTTTATTTCCATTCTGCTTATCATAATTGGAAAAAAAAGTCTAAGTAAATAACAAACCCCTCTCTGAACTGTAAGATTGATATGTGGGCCTAAGAAAGTCACAAGATTATGTCAGAAGTAAAAAGCAGTAGTGTTGGCAAGTAGTGTTGGCAATTTAAAACATTCTGATAATATTGTCATAGATGTCTCCATATTTGTATTGGAAAATACAGAAATTGCTTAGAACCACAAGAAGAAATTGACACAATGGGTTTTGGTTTTTTTTCCTTCATCCATGTTGTCCTAATCAGGCTACTTCATCTTTCTTGTTTAGAAGGAGGAGAATAGAAAAATTGAATGTCATAATTTATTTCCAGGACTGATTATTATTCCTAGTTTGACTGCTGTAAGACTGTCACAGAATAGATTGTTACTCCTTTTAAGAGATTGATGAAGTTTCTGACGTCATGACAGCAACAACAAAAAAAAGTAGATTTTCTGGAAATCCTGTGCAGATGTTGCTGATATATGTGGTAAGGCAGTACAAATAAAAAAAAAAAAAAAAAAGAAGAAAGACAGATGGTTTTGTTTGTAAGGGTTTTCCAGGTTTAAGTTTGTCCTTCTTATTGTGTGAAGCAGCATATACATGGGGGTTTTTGTAACATCATTAATGGTAAAAACATCTATTTATTATCAACATACCTATTTCCTGGTTCAGCTCTTTTGCATTCTTCACATGCAAGTTAGAGGGAACAAAGAGATCCCCATCCACGATTTATGCAATGAAGCTCTGAAGAAAGCTCTTAAGAGAAGAGCATGGTCCCTTGTTTCTTGAGTAAGGCAGATACATACTCAAAAATCCACCATATTTTGAAATTAAATTATCAAAATATGTTTATGATTAGATCTAAACTGTTAGAGACTGTTAGTAAGCTGCTGTGGTATCTACTAAAAATACATTAAAAAGCAGTCTTCTAATCCCCTGTGAGTGTCAGAAGATATTTAAATTTTTTTGTAGATCTGGAGAGCCTGATCTGAGCATGAAAGCATGTGAAGGCAATTCACATATGCATCTAGAACAATACATCTCTTAAGCATTGAGACCTGTACTTTGAAACGAGATTGCATAATACTAAATGTGAAGACCCACTAATTTTACATTGCAACAGCAATTTTAGAGTATCTTAGCCTGGTACATTTTTTCCCATAGAAAATTCTAGGTATATCAGTGTAATTGAGCTCATTTTTAGACCTGTATTTTTGTACAGTAATACATAACTGACCTGATTCATCTGGACATTCTTGAGTAATTTTTGACCTCAGGCTAGGCCCATGGATAGTGAACTTGTCTATTACTAGATATATGTGAATAGAGTCAGTGAGAATAGATTATTGATTTCCATGACATCAGGTAAAATACTAATCAAAAATAAATCCCTTCCTTCACCTCACTTATGTTTTCAATTTATAAATTAAATGAAAGAGTGGAAAATAAAGACTGCCAAAGAAACACTGGCCACTGTACATATATGTGTGTGCAAAATTTAATATTCCATAAGCCACATGGAAATTAAATATTGATATTAGGATGAATTCATTTCAAATAGTTCAGTCTTTATAGAGTATATTTTAGAAGACTTAATTTGTGTTTCTTAATGAACACAATATGAGTTACATCATGAAAAGGAACACCTTTGCTACATGTTTTAAAAGCTGGCTGAAGTATGAGGACCCACAATCCAAATATTGAAAAAAAAGTGCCATCTGTGTCTTCAAAACAAAGGGAAAAGGTGCTTCTGGTGTGGTTTATTGTAACAGCGAAACTATATATATGGCTTTGTCAGCCTATATATTGAGAAAAAATATCTTTTATGAGATTAATATTTTCTCTAAAATTACTATAGTATGGTTAATAAATATAATAAAGAATTAGATTAATACAAAGTAGATTTGGGCTTGCTCTTACCAAACACAAGCTGAATTCTAAAATAATTCATATTTAGAATACTTAAAGGCTTCTTTTTTTCTCCTTTTCTAGAGATGATTACATGGACAAAATTCTATCCCGGATTAATTTAAATCATATTATGCTTGACTGCATTTAAGAATTATCTTCATAAACTATTTTAATTCTGTGAGATAAGAGTGATTTCAAACATTTTAGAGAAGCATAAAATCCTATTTGAACATCAGCTGATTAGTATAGACAGGTCTCAGAATGCATTTGTCAGCCTCTTTCTTTTACTCTCCCTGTTATAGCTGCCAAAAGCAGTAGACACCTGAAGGCAAACAGCTGAAACACAGTATCATTAGTCACAATCTTGAAGTAAATGTGTTACTGAAGTTATGTTCTCTTCAGCTTCTGCATCTTGTTCCACACTTTGATTTCTGAAAAATTAAAAATGCTGATTTGTCCCCATCATATATACAATTGCTTTAAATGCTTTCATTGCTATGCTTTTTAACTCCTGCATTTGTTTTTAGCTGTAGTAGTTTATTATGAACAGAATCCTTATCCACTTTTCACTCCATGTGCCCACAATATCACAGCTCAACTAGGAAGCTATGAAGAAACCCAGCTGTGTGAACAGTTTGAGTTGAGGGTCATGGTATTACTTTCCTAACACTCTCACAGAAATGAATGCCATTATCTTCATAATACGCAGTGTTGCTGTATGGAACTACCTTATTTTGGACTACATCTGTTGTATGTTAGTGAAATTTTCATTTAAAAAGAAGTGTACAAATCTAGACTAAGTTTTGGTTTTATGAGAGAAAGAATCACATTGTGAGAGCTCTGTTTCTTTGCTGAACACTCTCAGATTATATTAGATATTATTGCAATGTTTGTAGCTTTATATCTGCAGAGATGAAATTAAGTGGCTATTAAAAGAGTGAAGAACGCCAAACAAAAAAGGGTATAATATATACTACTGAGTTCCTGTGATGATCCATTCAAGATGGCCTCTGATGTCTTTTCCAACCTAAATGATTCTCAAATTCTATGATTATTTCTTAGTGTTGCCACTTATTTTCTCCATCTTTTCTAAGTTGTAGTGTCCATAATTGATATAAAGACATTTTGTCTTCAACCCCCCTTAAAAAAATTTAAAAAGTGATGTGACCATTTTTGTTATTGGCTGTAACTTTCATACCATCTATGCAGGTTTCCATTAGTTAAAAGTGGTTTTAGATAGCTGGACCCATGCTTTTCAGTCAGTTACTGTCTTTTATTTTGCTGTTATCATAAAAGACCATTTCTTTCTTAAATTGATCAATTAAGGCCATGGAAATAAGTGGAGAAGAGTGTACAATTTCTTAACAACACTGTCAGAATTATCCTGGCACTGAAGAAGAAACTACCGTAGACTTTCTTAGTGAATAGAAATAGCTTTCATCAAAGTAGATGCTCTTTCTCCATATTTTTTTTCTTTTGGTCACAATTCAGAGTGAACTACACAGAAACGGAGTGTTTGAAAGCTCTTAAAATATCTACAATGTACTTAGAGGTCTACATTTTTATTTATCTGCTCTATTTTTTTCAGTTTGTATAAAGCACATTATAAAATCAATTGAAGCAGTCATTTTCAGTTGAAAAGAAGCAGACTAGAGGTTCGTTTTTTATCAGGAGATAATGTGATAGAAGAAACAAGCAGATGGAGTAAATCAACCAAAGGGAAATTATTCCAAAGCACAGAGGAGGAAAGTTAAAGCAATGAATATGAGAAGTAAAGGGCTATTAAAGTGGCAGAAGGCATTACAAAGAGTGGGAAAATCCTATTCCATTCACTTAGGAAGACTGGAAACTACAAAAAGATCCTTTGAAATAACTAAACATAACAACTGGACCCACTTCTTAGGCAAGTCTGCTACTTCCCTGTAGCCCAGTTGAAAGACATGACAAAAAATCTTCCTAATCCTATAGGTCCTTGGATTCTTATCCATTATTGATTTCTGATGTAGACAGAGATGAAGGTGCATTAAGGAGTCATAGGACAACCAAGAGAGGCTTCAGGGCCTTGGAACAACTGGTTAAGGGGTCAGGACCACAATAGTGTTCTCAACTGTTAGTTGCAGGGAAAGATGTTAAAAGAAACACAGACCAAGCAGATCAGTACCTGGCTCCATGGCTGGTATCGCAGGCAAAATCTGGAGCTTTTTGATACTGATGGGTCAGACTTGCTGGTGACAGACAGGGTACAACTGTCTCAAAGGGACAAAGGATCATTGTGCAGGAGTTATTAGGGCTCATGGAAAGAGCTTTAACCTAGATTTGAAGGGGAAAGGGATAAAATCAATCTCATCAGAGATAAGCCTGGGAGTGGTACCTCAATGCTTGAGGTCTGCTATTATGACTGTTTGGTCTGCTCCACAATGTGCTGAGTACACATTTGAAATGTCCCCTGACTAATGCACACAGCAGCCTGGAAGTCTCAATGAAGTTGGGGATGGAGATACACATGGCATCAAAGACTCAAGTATTGTTGGTATATTAGAAACCAAAGAAGCATCTGAGAGCAAGCACATAAGAATTAGGGCTTCTTCCCCGAAAATAGTCTCAGGATCAATAACTCAGCTGAAGTGCATTCACAACAATGCACAACAGTATGGACAACAAACAGGAGGAGCTGGAAGCCATTGTGCATCTGGAAAACAATGATGTAATAACAATCATGAAAACATAGGGGAAAAACGCAGAACTGGAGTGCCACAATGGATGACTACAAACTCTTCAGAAGGGATTGGGAAAGAGTAGGGTGGTGGGAGTAACCCGGTATGTTAGGGAGATTTTTCACTCTCTAGAGCTTAGTGACAATGACAATATTGAGTGTTTATGGATAAGGGTCAGGGTAAAGGCCAACAAGTCCCATATAATGGTGGCAATCTGTTACAGACCACTCAACCAGGATGAAGAGAGAGATGAAATATTTTACAGGCCACTGTAAGAAGTCTTATGATCACTAGTCTTTGTTCTTATGGGGATTTCAATTTACCAGGTGTCTGCTGGTGAAGAAACAGTCTATGAGGCTCCTGGAGTAAGTGACAAGTAACCTCCTTACAGCTTATAGCTGGTGAGGGAGATAACCAGGGAAGGCACCTAACTGACTTGCTGATTATGAACAGAGAAGAACGTGTGGAAGATGTGATGGCTAGAGCCTGTCTTTCTTCATTGGAAGGCTGGTCAGGCACTGGAACAGGCTGCCCAGGGAAGTGACTAAGTCACCTTCCCTGAAGGTATTTAAGGGACATGTAGGAGTGGCACTCAGGGACATGGTTCAGTGGTGGATTTTCAGTTCTGGGTTTACAGTTAGGCTCAATGATCTTAAGGACCTTTTCCAACCTATATGAACCTAGGTTTCTTTTATTCTATAATCTTACAGTGATGCCCTCATCATGTTTTCATTATTTCCTTGACCTTAACAACCTCATTGTTGTATGTTCTTAAGGCTGCTTTTTGGGAGGTACAGTACAGGGGTAGATATTTGATACAACTTTGAGGATCGAGGGATAAATGCATATATCTTCCATGATGACAGGTAGATTTCCAAAGACAAGGACATGATGCAGAACGAAAAGACAGAAGTGTTTTCTGAAGTCTATAAAATCCTGAAAACAGATCTAAAATAGACTAGATTTGTTCCTCTACAATTTAAGGGCTATTTCTAATTTAATGTCAAAAGAGAGACAGAATCCAGTCTATTTTAGCTGCTGGATTAATGTAATAGAAACACAGTAGCTTTCAATTTGTATCAAAACACATATAAATAGCAATATTTTGGAAATATTACTAAAGTTGTTCAAAAATAAGTCATATTAGCTCTGCAATGTTTAAAAGCAAAATGTTATTCTAGATAATATTCCCAATATTTCTTGAATGAAATAATATCCTTTTGCTTTGCAAATATAGGTTTAATATTTTTTTTCTGATATATTTCTCAGTGCAATAGATTTTCAGCTTTCTAGCAGCTCTGAGAATTATCAATATGTTTCATAAAAATTTTATGTTACCTTCTAGCCATGGAAGATCTTTGATGGGGCAAATTCTAACATTCTTTAACATCTTTGGGTTTTCTTGTTTCTTTCTTCCTTAAAAATGGAATTTTAAAATACCACAGTTAAATATATATAACTATATTGTACTACAGCTTATGCATTTCATATTTGATACCATATATATGGAAGGTAATTTATGTCCAATTCATAGGAGTACACAGCTCTCTGCTTCCACTATGGCCACTAATACCTTGACATAAGCTAAGCAGAGTGGTACTATTATAGGACAGAGCAACAAAATAATTCAAAGGTGTCTTAAATCCACTGAGGCATGCTCCTGCTCCTGTGGCTAGGGAACTATGCTTTCTATTTATGGATATTTAAAATGAAAAATATTGTACAGACATAAAAATTGTTTAACCACATTTTCTAAAAGTCCAAATTTTAAGAGGAAAATTATGGTGTATGTAATAACTGTAATTAAGCAAACACATTTGAAAAACAATTTTTTCTTTAAATATACTTGTTTACCAGAAAGAAGCAAAAGCTCAGACTAACAGTTCTCTAGACAATAATCCAAAAATAACATTATTTGGGAGTGCTGTAAAGAGGTGGAAAAAGGATATCAGCTAACATTTGACACTGAAAGAAAAGGTCTTGGTAATAGTTTGACTTAAAACATAATTAATACAAATTCTAGAAGTTTCGTTTTTAAGTTGCTGTTTAGAAAAGCAGACCAAGTTATCAGTACTTTTGGTGACAGTGAGGAATGTGGCCTTTAGCATTTCTGGAGTGCCATAACAGAATTTTTTTCAATATTTTCTACCATTTCATAAAAGTCAGCAAATCCTTCCAGGAACAGTTAAAATTTTATTTGAATTGAAAGTGTGAGTATTATTCACATGC
The DNA here is from genome assembly GCF_041296385.1 of Aphelocoma coerulescens. Lineage (NCBI taxonomy): Eukaryota > Metazoa > Chordata > Aves > Passeriformes > Corvidae > Aphelocoma > Aphelocoma coerulescens. The sequence goes on along the minus strand of NW_027184086.1, from coordinate 3,006,853 downwards.
CATGGAGTAATTCACTTGACTTTTTTGCATTTTATTCAATTCCATAATGAAAATATCTTGTCGGGAACATTGCATCATTTTTATATATTGTTTATCACAGCTCAGATCTTCACTGGTGTAAGTTCATGGAGAAAGAAGTTGTTAGGTTGTGCAGTAAGAGGTTAATCTGCATGTGCATGGAGATTCCAGAGCCATGAGGCAGTGAAGGGGAGAGTGCCAGCAAACAGAGACTGCACAGAGTGGTGTCACAGACTGTGTCTGTGGTGGCAGCAGCTCGAGGAGTATGTGTTTTCTATGGGCATGCATGTCAGTGGGATTTTGCTAGTGAACATGAAATGGAAAGTTGGATGAGAGACTGAGAAGCCAGTGCCGAGGTGGCCATAAGCTTGGGCTGGATACTGAAGGTACCAGGGGTGTTGACATTTGGCTGTTGGAGGTATCAGGGATCCAAACCAGCTGGAGCAATCACAGGGTCTTGTGGTAGACTACTGGCCATTAAGCTGGATCAGCTGGCAGAGAGACTCCTCCTGCATTTATATCTTAAAGATCCAATCCAAGATCAGATCCAAGGGCTACTGGTCAGACCGACTGTACAAACCCAGTTACTAGTGGGATCCATAGCGTGTGTAGGTGCACGTCCACGTGTGGGTGCTTCCCATGTGAAAGGACCAGCAGTTGAATGGGGATTCAATTGAAGTTTGCTGTGTAGCCTGTCTTGATCAGCTACTGAAGAGACCTGTACTGAAGATATGTATACTAAAGCATATTTATAGTACATTTATGTTTTCACACTCCTCAGACAGAGAGGAGAATAGGATGAGGCTGTGGATATCATCTGTACTTGCGTGAGTGGAATTTTTTTTTTTTTTGGTGTTTATCTGTGTGATTGGCCACGTGCATATGTTTATATGTCTTATGTATATGTGCACATGTGCCTACTGGTCCCACAGGCTCAGCAATGCTCACTCATAGCTGGACTTAGCAATCTAGAGCTTCAACTGCCTTATCTCCGTTGGGCTGCTGGGTTTGGCAACTCCCAGAAACAAGAACTTTGTTCATGCCTGAGAGCACTGTAAATGCAGCCACCTCTTTATCAGCCTATGAGGAATTCCACAGCATTATACCTACAGCTTTGTCACACATGCAAACATTTACTTCTTACTTATATTGTAATTTACTTATAAGAAGATGCACATGCCAATTGAAAAATATACTCTGGAGTCTGAAAATTAAGCATGTTGCTATGGTTCATAGCCCTAAGTGTTGAGCTGTAGTGATTAACACGTAACCTTGCATGTGTAAATTACAAAAATACACTATTACAGTTAGATGAATTGTTATGGCTTTATAGATCAAGGGATTAGGATATTCGTAGAGTGGTCACATAACAGGGAAGCTAAAAAGTTATATCTGACTCTCCTACTGTCCCATTCATCTAGCTAGGAGTCTGAATCTACTTCCATTTTCACTCTGTCTTTGGTAAGACATTATCCTAAAAATTTGCACATTGTCTTCAGCAGGACTGACACCTATAATAAGTAATATTAAACCAAAGTAAAAGGACTCCAGAAATATAGGCAAATGATTCTTAATTAGTACACAGAATACTGATACATGTTTCCTAAATAAATAGGAATATATATATAAATGCTTACTGACCATAGAACTCATTTGTCTTGCATCTGCACAAATTCTTCTGCAACTGGTAGACTTATCATAACTTAGAATACTCCCTTCATAAGGCCAGGGAATAAATTACAATTTTCTCATTTATCCTTCTACAATGCCACAGAAATACACCTCACCTATTAAGGAGGTGTAATGTCAGGATGTAGGAAAAGTACAATTTTGATAGAGGGTCAGACAGCATGAAAGAAAGTAATGACACATCATAAACTTGACCAGTCATCCACAATTGAGGAGTATAAGTCTACTAAACTTGAGAAATTAGCAGTAACATATTTTCCTCTCTCTCTGTAAGCAGAATTTCCAGTTTAACATTGGCTATAATTTTGGAAGAAAATTTTGTTCTAAACCAATAACACAACAGAGGAGATAGATAAATGAGAAATAAAAATGAAAGACCAAACCAACCAACCAAACCCCCAAATAAACAGAAATTTGAGATTTTCCCCACTTACTTTAAATATGAAATGTCTTATTCCAACTCACTGTATAGAATCCATGGATAATTTGCGTTTCAATTCTTATAAACATGGAACAGCTCTTGAAAGATTTTTTGCAGTCCCCTGGTGATTGCAGTCCCACTGCAATGCTTGTGTTTATTTTTACTAGCAGAATGTGCTTTACTTAGTATGAAACAAGAAATTTGCTTCCTCACTGAAAAAAGGATGCTTCTGTTTCAATGCTATTATCTTCCTAAAAGGTATGGGCAAGGGAATATCTTGAATCTCTTTATACTTTAGTAGTTTTAACACTTCTTTCTTTCCAAGTAATCCAGTTTTAGAACTGCAGATATAAACAGATATGAAAACATGGGTTCTTTTCATAGTCCTTAACCTTTTCTTTCTTTTTCTGGCATTGTTCTATCGACCTGTGAAATAAAATTCCAAATCTAAACATTATAAATCACAAAACCTATCCATTATGATAAAGTAATATAATTATTTGCTTATCAAATACCTAATACCTGGAGTTGTTTGGTAACAAAACTACATTGCTTTAAATATTAAGTCTATTATTCTCAGCTGGAATATTTCAATTTTCAGTTAATACTTTCTTCCTGAAGCTAATTTAGGAGCCTTTTATTATCGCCCAGTAACAGACAGTTTCATTTATGAAAAAGTACCAAAGTGTACCAAAGTACCAAAATAGATAAACAATCTATTTCCAAATCCATATGCCGTGTGAAGTTGATTCCTGCCAGCAGTACTCAGCTCTGTTATAAGGGTTATTTCTCACAGGTACACCAGACACAGGCTTTCCTCTTCATGTGACCTGTAGGTTATGTAAAACACAGTGATCCAGCTAGAGAGCATTACCTCAAATGGAACTAATACTTGCTTCCTTGCCAGTGCAGTCTCATAAGTGGTGGCTGAAATAGTGAAATAGCAGTGGAACACACAACTGCCAGGTTTAAGGTCTGAAGAGAGACATGGAAACAAGGAGCTTATTTTTTTTGAAAAATGCTGATGAACTACCAGTTCTGATGAACTACCAGAATGATTTCATGGAACTATCTTCTTTCCACACATTTTTTGAGAAATTCAAGCTCATCTGGCTTCTGAACCATGCTTGACAGTAGCAGTCTGCCTAAGTATGGCAAATAGCCCACCAAAGAAGGGTGGATCCACCAGATGCACTAAAGTGGCCTTAAACTCTGTACTTCCCTTTTGCAAAACTAAGTACCCATAAGCTCAGTCTGGGGACTACTCCTACTCAGAAACTTGTAAGAATGGAATACATGGAAATTACTCCTTTTAGGACATAAGCCTGTAGAATTTGAGAAAGTGAATTTTGATTTGTAAAAACTACATGCTAATGTTCCTGAAAGGATAACATAAAATATTAATTTTTAAGGTAATTTTGCAGAACAGTGACTTCAGTAGAAAGGCAAATAACAAATTTTTGGAAATCTCATTTTCTTACTGGTCAAAACTTTAAATCATACAATCACTTCAAGCACAAAAGAATAGGTGATATCCCAGAGGCTTTAAATATTTGACTCTGATGCTTTTGAAAACAGTGCAAATGGTATAACTATGTGTTTGTGGCTTTTTGAAGCTATTCGCTGTCTGCTAAGAGAGAGGAAAATCCAATTCTGTTCTTTCATTCAGATTCTGACCTTCCATTTAAAAAATGTGTCTAACATTTATGATTGTGAACAAAACCGCAGCACATCTCTGATGAGGCATCGGCTTAAAATTGTAAGAAGACATGAAAAGTAGTTATGAGAAGCATCTATAGAATGTGTGAAATTTTCTATTTGTTTCAGCTAAAAGAATTCATACATAGTTTCAGTGATGATAATTGAAATGTCAACACTGTTAATTTAATTTGAGAAAAGTCAGGGAAGGTCTCTTTCACACAGTTCTGAGGTTTTGTCTTGTTTCTTAGCTACCAATAGATTTCAGTTTAGACATACTTGTTTATATTTCCACATTTCAAAATATAATTCCAGATACCACTTGAAGACAATGAGCATATTGAAGTTCATCAATCAACCATTTTGACAAGAAAATGTGACAGAGATATTTAACCCAGTTGCCTTTTTTTTTACTTTTTTAAAAATCAACTATCGGTGCTTGAAAAGATCAATGCAGCAGTGTATCTGGGTAATATCTTGTTTTTTAAAATTTCTTTGAGTGAAGACTTTCTGGTTTAAGGATGTTATTTCACAAGGTTCAAATATTCCATTTAATGTATTGTAAATTGTCATTGTGCCAGAAAGATGCAAGGAAGTTCAGTCTTCCATATGACCTTTCAATATCAGGCTCTTTATAATTCATTTCATGTTCCTGTAGATATCCAAGCTTCAACTGTGTTACAGAAGACTTTTTTCCCCCCTTGGTTCAAGAGCTTTTCTTCTTTTTCATGTATTAGTTAAGAAAAGAGTGCTTTCACCCAAGTTTAAATGTTCATGGCCTAATTTGATAATACAATTATTTTCATAAATTATAGGTCTACAAAATGTTTTGACAAATTGAAACAGTGTATGGGATACCAGTTTGCCAAGAAATTTGGAAACTCATGAATTTGTTTGGCTCTGCATCATCTCTGTCTCTGGTGGTAATTTTATTGACAGTTCCCCTTCAAATTGCTGTAAAGGAATGACTTTATTTTATTTTCTATTTCCCTAAAACACCTCAAAGTACCAATTTCAATAACTTTGTTTCTAGTTTCCTCCAAATTATTAGCCAGATAAGATATTTTCAGTTGTTTTAAACTATGCAAAGGAAAGTAGTCTTTCACTTTAATAATTTCTTCTTAAGAGAAGCAGGAGTCGGAGCGAAGCACTGACAAGATTTTTCAAACATACCTTTCCTGACCGTGGCATTCTCAAACAAGTGGATTTTTCTGGGCCACTGGTTTTTACCCAGTCACAAACTTATCTCTTCCCTTACTAATTATTTTCACACATCTTCTATTTATAGTCTCCAAAGTGCTGATAATTTGTATTTGTTTAAGTAGCTTTTGAATAAATTTTGATGAAGTGTACATATAATACACAGTTATTGGATACTCCTAGCAGTTGCAAATTGCTATGGAAACTTTAAACAATCAGGATTAAAGCTAATATATGATATGACCTGTTAGAATTTCCACTTAGATTTTGCATTTTCCTACTTTTCTTCAATGAACTGCAATTCATCAAACACAGAAAAAAGAATCACCATAAACTTGGATTAATTCAGCATTTTCACTGCATTTTTAAACTCTCACACACTGCTTGTTTATCAAAGTCCCTTCCTTGCCCAGCTATTTCTCTCCTGTATATGTACTTCCAAACATTGTATATGTATATATATTTACAAATACATGAAGTACTTCTATTCTGAAGTAAAAAAATAAGTATAAAATTTTGAAAAACAAAATGAAGGAAGGTAGCGATATGTCCATGTGGGGTTTTTTGATATCTTTTTTCTTTCCTGACTTTCATTTTTAAGGAAGTAATGAAAATAATTTAAAATAAATTAGTCATATTATCTGTTCTACAAATGCACTAGCATCAAAGATGAAACGTGTAAAACCAGATCCATTGATATTGCTACTACTGTCCATAGTAGCAAGTAAATAGACTTCCAGGAGAAGTCAGTTGCTCAGAATATATATACAGAATAACTTCTTTTAGTAATTAACCCCAACCACAAATAATATCATTTAGCGTATGCATCACTTTAAACATTTGAAATAAGACCAGTCATACAGCAAAAGCTAAGCCCATGAAAAGAAATCTTATAGAGCAGGGCCATAGGAAAGCCTTAGAGAAATGTTACAAAAATTGGTTTAAGGAATCACTTGTATTTGAAAGATAGATCACTAAATATTCTAGATAGAGAAATAATCTGTTACTATGTATTCAGCCCAAATGCATGTATGGAAGTTTGCCTTACTTTTCTCACCAGCTCCATCTACTCCTCTGCTCTCAAGGTATCCTTCATTTTGTACCAGTCTTTCCTATCAGATAGTTTTGTACCAATCTTTCCTATTCCTTGTCAGAATTTCCAAAGCTTATGAAAATTGTCCCTGCATTGCTTAAGACATCACACTGCTAGTGCCGCACATCACTGGCTTCAGCAGTATATCCTATTTTAAATACAGAAAAAAGAAACCTAAGAGAAGGTAAGAGAAGTGAAGCTAAACTAAGCTGAGCTAAGATAAGCTCAGCTCTGATTTCTTACTCTCTCTTCCTTCATAAGTTATTTTTTGCTGTTTTTCAATGTCTTACATAGACTTTCTGATTAGTCACTTGCTTTTAATGTCCTAAAGCTATGCTTCCAGTTGGCCAACCATGCCCCGGAATATTTATGGATTACTATCTTTAATCTTTGAAAAATGTGAGTATGTATATAGGTGCTGAAAAACAGACACACATAACAGGGAAAAACTCCTGAGAAATGCTGCATTGCAAGTAAATACTATTGATTGCAAAGATGGGATATACGCCCCACGAAAGACTGCAAAAAGCCTTATACAGCTTAAGATTTCAATCGTGTTCAGAATGATCACAAGCTCACTTAGAAAAAGCTCAATTGCTTGGGAAACGGGAAGGACCCTTTCTGTTGATAACCTGGGGGCAAGGATATGCTTGTTCTTCCACGGATTCCAGTCCACGAGGGGTACCTGCAAGAGCGGTCTGACCAGCCTTGGTTACTCCAGCTTTGTTGTCAGCTCATGGGGAGGCTAAGGGAACTTGAATGAATGGAGCTTGTTTGGTTCGGGCTGTGGGTCAAACATGTTCTATTGTTGGGAGAGTTTTGTTTTGTGATTCTTGTTTGTATAAAACAAAAAAGAGGGAATTGTGGAGAGAGGCAGGATGGAAATGAGCTGCAGGCTGTAAGACACATCTGCAGAATGCCATGGCAGCCCAGAGAAGCTTGTCTCCGTCTGACGTTGCGGGAAGGAGATGCCACAGGGCAGAGCCCTGCAGAGGAGAGCCTGCCAGAAGCTGCCAGATGGGTGGGTAGCTCGTGCTCACCCCTGTATATGGACACTGAGAAAGTGTGTTACTGACATGGCAATGTGTGACAGGTTGCTTAGTGAAAAACACCATATAAGGAAATACTGTGTCGTGAAGGAGTGTATAAAGCCATCTCGGTTCTTTGAATAAACATCTCAGATGCCCTGCTGGACTGAGTCTGTGCCTTAGTTATTATGGCAATTGATATCCGTGATGGAAAAAGCATAAAATCTAAGTGTTTGAAATAGTGTATTTTTCTAAACACCTATGTGAACAATAGCAGAAAGCACACTAAAATATTAAAGAAATGGATAAAACATACCTACATTTACTGAGAACGGCACATATCTGAAGCAGATAATCCACTTAATTTATTAAAGTGACAAAGTTTGGAACTTTATATGAATCACGGACATGCATTTATATGATTAATATCTTCAGAGGATAGGGAAAATTCTAGCAATGAATAATTTACTACCAGGCAAACAAATTTCTGAATGTGATTGACATTTGGGAAACAAAGACTCTCCTCTTTGGAGGTCAGTGTACCTGAAATACACTTACAGAGGATGGGAAGAAAGAAGCTGGCTGTAATAGGTTGCCTGAGTCATAACAAAATGCATTAAAATGTCACTTTAGAAGCTTTTCCTTGTTCTACTGAGACAATCGGTGAATAAAAAGTATAGTCATTAGGAAGAGAAATGTAAAAATGTTGTAAGGTGCCTATTTAGTTTCAAATTTTAAAAATGCCTTTAAATGTGTGCCGGAAAAGTCAAGAAAACTTTATGAGTAGTATGACTAAATGACAAGACTGGTATGAATCTGCAATTTTTCATCCATTATTTCACATATTGCATCACGTTTTTATAAGTATCGGAAAATTAATCTTGTTTCCTTTAGGTAAGCCAAATGAAACACTACACTTGATCAGATCCTTATGCCTAAGTAAACAGTGTCAATAAAACTGCAACTGAATGTTAGAATTTCTTTATTGATAATAATAATTATTTAATGTATTTGATTGTACCAGTCTATAAACAAGGTACTAAAATGCATAGAATCCAGATCTATTAGTCTCCAATATGTAATAACTAGACTAGACAGAACAGCATAAAAATATTAGCCTACGGGATATAAAGTGCACCACTCAAAAAAGTCAAATAAACAAACTAACAAATGCAATGTATAATTGCTCTCATCCCTTTAAGCCTGCATTCTATTTTTCTTTCAGACTTTAAATGCTAAGAGCACTTTTTTGAAAGCAAATGATATTATACTCATTATAGAGTCATAGAAAGAACCTTAAAGATCATCTAGTTCCAAAACACCTGTCATGGGCAGGGAAACCATCCACTAGACCAGCTTGCTCAGATCTTCATCCAAGCCTGGCCTTGAACACTTCCAGGGATGGGGTATTCACAACCTGTACCAGAGCCTCACCACCCTCACAGTAACGTATTTCTTCCTAATATCTTATCTAAACCTACTCTCTGTCAGTTTGAAGCCATTCCCCTTTGTCCTGTCACTACATGCTCCTGTATAAAGTCTCTTGTCATATTTCTTGTTAGCTCCCTTCAGGTACTGGAAGGCAACAACTAGGTCACCCCTACTCCTCTTCAGGCTGAACAATGCCAATTCTCTCAGCCTTTCTTCCTAGAAGAGGTGCTCCATCTCTCTGATCATCTTAGTGCCTCCTCTGGAGTTTCTCCAACAGCTCCATGTCCTTCCTGTGCTGGGACCCCAGAACTGGAGGCAGCTCTGCAGGTGGGGTCTCACCAGAGTGGGGCAGAGGGGCAGAATCCCCTCCCTCCCCTGCTGCCCACAGGGCTTTGGATGCAGCCCAGGACACACTTGGCTTTCTGGGCTGGCAGTGCCCATGGCCGGCTCATGTCCAGCTCTCACCCCAGCACCCCCAAGTCCTTCTGGGCAGGGCTGCTCTGGATCTGTTCATGCCCACTCCTGCCCAGAGTTGGCACTGGGGGTTGCTCTGACCCAGGTGTAGCATCAGCACTTGGCCTTGTTAAACCTCATGATGTTCCTGTGGGCCACTTCTTGAGCTTGTCCAGGTCCATCTGTACAGTACTGAGTGAATTGTGGAACACTCTGACAGTGTTTGGAAAGAGAAGAAGCTGACAACTGGGAGTATTTATTTTTACTTTCTTCCCTATATTGGAGAGCACATCATCCCTTGGTACCATGTGGGGATAGTACCTCCTCCAGCAGTGCATGGGATTGGTGTCATGGACAGTGGGGCGCTTTCTTCAGGGAATCCAGGAAGATGCGCTCACCTTCCAAGAAATCATGGTCCTGAGAAGAGAGGGATGGAAGGGATGGGTATGAGAGAGTGGCACAGAAACAGGGGCGCTGTCCAGGATGATGCTCATGTCTGAGGGAAGTGTCCCAAACCATCCCTCATGCAGGGAGCAGTGGGCTGGCACTCATCCACGGTACCCTTTGGGGTGCACAGGGGCCCCTCTGAAGCCCATAACCTCATACTCTGAGTGGGACCTACAGACAAAGGCTCCAAGAGCATCTCTGCCTGAGCAAGGACACAACAGGGAAGCAGGGGCTGACAGAAGAGGATGGGGACATCATGAAGACAGAATTGGGCAGAGCTGGCTTCTCCCACCCAGGAATGGGGTGAGACAGGGACCACCTCAGCCAGGTAAGGTTATTCATGAATGTAAGACAAGCTGTGAGGAGCTATCTGTCCTTGCTTCTGTTATCACTTCTTTAACTGTACACAGTTTCTGCAAGTCTGCCCATCCCAGCAGTTCAGTGATGACTTCAGGAAACACCCCACCCTATGTATATCAGTCTCAAGTCACACTTTATCCAGCCCTGCTCCCACCAGCTGTTTCCAAGTGTATTCCAGCCCGTCATCCCACCGTCTCACCATCTGGGCTTTGTGTTTCAGCAACTGTAGCATAGCATAGAATGCAATGGAGCTGGCTGTGTTGTCCCTGCTTTCCCACAGACTGTGCTGAGGGTGCATCCTGCCTGCAAAAGACACCTGACTGAGTGATGCCATTGCTGTTGGAGAGATAGCAGACAGAGACAAAAGAGGAACGCCTTTTTTTTGCTGCCCATGTGTATTGGCAGCAGAGCCCTTCCCAAACTTCCAGTGCAAATGGGCTTTAACCCACCAACCTCTCTCTTCCTACTCCCTCAGAGCACTGCTCTCGCTCAGAGAGCTCAGATGAGCTCCTGCACAAGATGAAGAGGCAAACTCACAGCTGAGCTTTATACACAGGTGACCTAAAACAGCCCCCAGGAACATCTCTCCTGAGTGAAATACAAGCATATCTGCCTCCCATACATCCCTTCCCATCAGCAGCACACAAGAAGTCTTACACTGTGTGCTGGAGACGCCATCCATAGGGGCACAGAAGCCCTGGTCTTCAGTCAGCAGTATCTTCTGGTTCTTGTATGAGAGCTCATTACAAAACTGTTCAAGCTGCCTCCTCTGCTGAGCCATGCTTAGCCGATCCTGCCCCATGCCCAGGAGAAAGAGAAGCTGTTGACAAAGGTTCAGGCCCTTGACATACTGGCCACAGGCTGAGAAAGGAAGGTGAGGGGGCATTTGCCTGCTGCAGAAGCTCCTGATGGTGCCTCAGCTGCTCCATCTGTCTCTGGATGGCCCTGAGCCCCTCCTGGTGTTCGGACTCTATCCAGTGTGCCTCCCACAAGGCTCGCTCCCCTTCCTTGTACTTCTGGCATGAGCGCTGCAAGGCAGAGCAGCTGGGGAGACTGGGAATAGAGACCACCACTGGCCAGGGGCAAGACCCCTTTGCACATATCCGTATTCCCAGCTCAGGATTAGGATTCATGACTTTGGGAGGAGTGTGAAGCCCCAGCCTTGCTCCTGGCCTCTGTACAGCTGTGAATTGTAGCACAGATGCTATGCTTACCTCAGTCATGCCTTTAAGCTCGTTCTCCCTCTGCTGGATGCGCTGTTTGGCTCTCTTCAGCTTCTCTTTCTTCAGGCAAAGCTCCAGCCAGGACTCATCCAGCTGCTCCTTGTCCCTCTCCAACTGTTCCTCCTTGGCTCTCAGCTTCTGGCCCTGTAATTTCAGATCTGCCTGCTCCTAGGATGGGAACAGGGGAAACCAAAGCACTACCTGCCCTGTTCTGGACAGTCTCATGTCTTCCTAAGTAGATGAGGGAGATCAGTCCTTGGTAAACTTCTTCTGCAGGCCAGTTTGGGGTGCAAAGCAACACCACCTAGTACTTTAGCAGTGCCCTTATTCATCCACCCTTGGGGGCCAAGGCTGGCAGAGCTGTGGTTGTACAGACACACCCACACTTTTCCCCAGAAAGGATAGAACCCCTCACCATGTGGGACAGTCTAAGGTGCGCTAAAGACTCAACAGATTGTCAAAAGTGGAAAGACTCAGCCTGAATGGTTATTTTTCACCTCAGTAGCCCTTAAAAGTGAGTTCTGCTGCACTGTCTGTACCACATATTCCCTCTGGAAAGCCCAAGGCAGAAGCCAAACTGACTGTGGACACATCCCCAAGGCATAGGAAGGTTTCCTCTCAGCTGACTTAACATGGAGACAGCTGCTTCTGCTCTGACTGCCTGAACTCCTCATAGGCACAGGCTAGGGACAGAGGTGACTGATGCTTCTGTTTGATGTCCAGACAGGCTGGTAGAGATTGTGCCTGGAAGAGCCTGGTTCTCACCACCCTGAGTGACATCTCTGACTTCACACCTGGAGGCAACACTGAATGTCTCCCCTATGGGCAGGACCCATCCTTGGAGCCTCCCAGGTGGTGCTGAGGCTACAGGAAGCAGCTCTGCTGTGGTACCTTGGCCAGTCTCATCATGGTGAAGTCCATTTTCTGGGATTGATCCATCTTGAGCTCCAGACACTCCTCCATCAGCTGCTGTTGGTTATAGAATTCAGCCCACTCAGCTGCCAGCTTCCCTCGCTCCTCAGAGCACTTCTGCAGCATCAAATTCTTCTCCTCCAGCCACATTCTCTGGAGATCATGGCATGAGAGGGAGAGATGAAGACCCAAGTCCCATCTGCCACATTCCCTTTAACCCATTGCTGCCACTAAACCACACAAAACATTGAAAAGCTGATTCCAGGCCATTGTGCTTGGCCAGAACTTTGCAAGGAGACCTCTGGTTCCGTGCTCTTCAAAAACCAGCATGCATAATGCACACAACATTTGCGTACTAGAGGGTTGATCAGAGTGCTATTCCCCATGCAGCCAGGTGTGGGATGAAGAAGGCCAAGGACAGGTGAAGGAGGCTGCAGCCCAAACTCCAGCTCTGTCCTCCATGCCACGCCACAGTGCAGCACTGCAGAGACTGATGGCACATGGAAAAAGCACCTGGAAGTGTTTATCTGGCCTCACCTTCTCCTTCTCCCTTTCTTCTTGCACCATGGAGAGCTGCTGCATCATGAATTTTTGCTGCTCCTCCAGTGAGCACTGCAGCAATTCTACTTGGGCTTTTTCTACCATTGCCTTCCAGCACTCCGGGTTTGGACACAGAGGAAAGGCATGTGCCACTCCCAGGTGCCAGGCCAGGGACCTCCAGTGGGCAAGTCACGCCCCATATCCACACAGGAGGGCTGAACAGGCAGAGGACACAGGCTGGACTCACTTGCTCCAGCAGCTGAGTCTGCTCCCTCAGCCTGGCCTCCAGTTTACCAATCATCTGGAATTGCCTCCGCTCCTCCTCCATGTCCCTCTGCTCCTGTGACAGCCTAGTCTGGAACTCTGGGAAGAGGCAGCAGCATTGCCATAAGCAGCAGGAGTTGGGATAATCTCAGTGAATCCACACAATATTCATAGAAAAAACCATATCTTTTTGTGCTCTGTACATCCCCAGGACTATATTTTGTCAAAGGTAGACCCCAAGATGCTGAGTGACCAAGGCAAGCAAGGCTTGTCCAGGCTCAACTGTGTCACCAGATAAAGAACTATTTGCTTAACTTTTGGAAATACAGTGCTTAGTCTCAAAAATCATCCTAAACATAACCAAGAAGAGGAACAAAAAGTACACTCTGTTGACCAGGTGTCTCAAAAACAAAGAACCAGACTAGTTGCACCAGCTCATCTCTGTATTTGCAAAAACCAGGTTCATTGAGCAGTCAGCTTTGGGGTTGGTGACCACAAAAGACCACCCAAGGGATCCCTGAGATAGGAGGACACATGCACCAATGAGAGGGAAAATATATTATTGGACTTGGAGAAGTTATTATCAAATGTATGCTTCTTCTGGGAAAACCAATGAATATGTATGTAAAGTATAGTACACAAACAGGAGCTTTTCTTACTTGATATGCATGATAGGTAGAAATATCCCATGTGCATCCAGAGCTGAATAATGCTACATTGGCATTAAGGAGTTTATTCTAACAATTTTGGCAACACCTGGACTGACTTTCTCCAATGAACTCATTAGCAAAGGTGAGGGTCTATGCTGTGCTTGTCAAATGTTCTGGAGGTGGTACCTTCAGGTCCCATTAGGATGAATCCTACTTTGACAAAACATACCCTTGAGCAGCTTGTCCTGCTCCTGGGACTTGGAATGCTGCTGTGTTGGGGCCATGCCCTGGCTCTTCAACAGGAACTGAGTTGCTGACTGTTCGTTCTCCGGCTGCAGCCTCTCCTCCTGCTGCCTGTCTTTGTTCTTCACCGCCTTTTTCTGGCTCCTGCCCAAGAGGTCACGCCAAAGAAAAAGTGTTGCTTTCTTGGCCATACCCAGCACACCGGGGATGTGCTGGTAGTGGATTAGCCCCTCCTCCTTGTCATCCACGGCAATGTTGGTGAGGTAAACCCCCACACTGGCTCACCCTTAGGGCTGCTCTCTGTGACCACCAGGTTCACACTGATGTGGCTCTGTGCCCCCATTCAGGGATGGACTGGGGAAGTGCCCCAGCATTCCCACCCCAGGGGAGGTGAACAGGGCTGTAGGCAAAGACCTGACATGGGAGGGGAGCACAGGCTGCTACCTGAAGCCACGTGTGATGAGATCCAGGTCCTCCTGGTGCTGCTGAAGGAGAAAATCCAGTAACTGCTCCTGCTGTGTCCACTGCATTTCCAGTGTCCAGACCTGCCAGAAACACAAAGAGAAGGTCCTTGTGCCACCCAGGACAGAGTTCCTACAGCAGCACTTGGGGCCATAGGCATCTATCTGCCCAGTCATCCTAACACTATTTGGAGCAGAAATGGTCCCTTCTCCTCCTCATGGGTCACACATGGTTCCCCAGCCAGCAGGCAATGGACTCACCTGTCTCTCCAGCTGTGACACAAGGGTCTGGATGTGGAGCAGCACTGCCAAACAGCCTTTTGGATCCTGGAATTGTGCCTCAGCTGTGGTAAACTGTGGGGATGCAGGGATGCTGTCAGGGAGGTAAAGCACCTTTCCTCCTCACCCTGAAACACCCAGCCTATTGCAGCCCTTTCTCTACCCTTCTCCCGCCCAACCCCACTACTAGTCTGGGTCCCTTCTCTCCAAGAGCAATCCCTATCCCAGGAATAAGCATGCTGAGCTGTCTTCTCGAGGGCCAGGCACAGGGGAAGACTCTGTGTGCTCTGGGAGACAATGTATCCTGCCACCATGGCAGGGTAAGGAAGCCCATCTGGATGAGAAATGGGGGGTTCCAAGAGCAAGCAAGAACTGCCACTGCTGTTAAAGCTCTAATTCCCCTTCAGTTGTCTAGAAATAACTTCGTAGCTCCTCCCTGGTCTGCAATGGTGAGTTGAATGAGGTGAGACCAGGAGAAACCTTAGTCTACCTCGGCCCCAGCCCTTGCAACACTCGGGCTCTCTCCTGAAATTTGGCCTCACCTCTACAAAATCAATGCCCTCCTCAAGGAGTCTGCTGAAGAAGTCATCCTCTAGGATGGACCTGTGACATAAGCCCAGGGGTTAGCAGCTCAGCAAAGATACCTTGGGGACAGCCAGGCCAGGCAGGGGGAGGTGGAGGGGGCCAGACAGGCACAGCACAGAAGCCACATCGTAAAACACAGAAAAAGGAAGAGAAAATAGCCCTGGGATAAAAGATAGCAGTGTTGGGATTGCTCTATTTAGCAAGAACCTGCTGTTACAAGGGATATTCACAGAAGATGTACAGAGCTCGGGGACACCCAGCTGTCACTGGAAAGCTTCAGGCTCTGGCATCCCATTTCTCAAAGGTATCACAGGTTACCTGCCTTCCCAGAAAACAGCTGTTGGGGCAGGGAGTGAGAAGAAGATAAGGAGAGGCAGATCAGAAGAACTTGGAGAGCACAGAGAGATCCCCAAGAGAGAAATGCCATGTCTGAAAGACACTCACTTCTTGCTGGCCTTCAAGCAGGTACACTGGGCACTCAAAGTGCTGCCTGCAGCTGGCTGGAAAGCTCTGGCAGGTTTAACAGGATCGTCTGGAAACCAGACAGGAAGTGATTAGGATGGTGGCTGTGGGCATTTTCTTTAGTCTCTCCAAAGGGTAGCCTCATCCTGATCGCCCTCTCAAGAGCTCAGTGCCCCCCAGCACCATATCTCCACCACATCATGAAATGGGACTGGTGGGATCCTGCAGCTAGGCATCCTGCTGCAAGGATGGCTGATCACAGCCTGGACAGTATTCCCACGGCCAAGGGTGATGGTGTGGCTCCTGCCTTTTGTTGGGTTCTTTTTGCAGTGCAGAGGGACCCTCTCTGCCTCTGGCTGCCCAAACTGTACAATCACATGACACACACCCAGGGGTCTGGCCTCTTGGATCTGCCTTTGCAGATATCGATGGTTTCACTGAGGATTCTTTCACAGTGCTAAGCTGAGGCTCCAGCTGCCTGCATGAGCACAGAGACACAAGTGATGCTCAGCAGTGTCACAGCTCAGGGAAAGGTGCAGAGGCTTTCACTTGGTTGTCATTTCTTTCAATTTAAAGCTTGGCTGTCCCTCTGGGATCAAATAGGCAAGAGCCTAGTGATACTTCAGAGCTGCCTTCCCTCTCAGTTACAGATGTTCCACTCCAAAGGGATGACTGGAAGTTACCCACCCTCTCCATTCCCCATCTCCTCACACATGTAGCTGTTTTCTGCAGGACACCTCTCTCATGGAGGATGCCTACAAGGTGAAGGAGGCCTTATCTTGAGCCATCTGTGCTAGCTGCCTTCTGTGATGCTCCTGTGGTGCTCCTGTGAAGCTGTCTGGCTTCAAGTGAAAAGCAACCAATGGGAGAGAGCCAGACAGGGGATGAAAGATGAGACCCTTGCCCCCAAAACCCACTCATGCCTGATAGCTGACAGGGTGTCCCAGTTGGCTTTGGCAGGATTCCGTTTTTTTGCTTGAGAGAGAGCACAGATACCTCTAAACCACCATCACTGGTGTTCCTTGTTGCTGTATCATCACCTTGTTGCCCCTGGTCACCAGGAGCCCCAGCTAACACACGTCTGCCCATGACACCTGGCACTTTGTCCACAATTCACTGCCAAGTCCCATTTGGATGGCATAAGTCTGAACCAGTGTCCATGTGAATTCAACCACAGAAGGTGCTTTGTCTGCAATTGGCAGGAATGAAGGGGAATGGAGGCAGGAACCAGGAGGATGGGGAAGCATGTGAGGGTGTGCTGATCCCAAACAGATCCATGGGATCCAGAGCCACATGTGCAAATAATAAGAGAGCTCAGAGCTGTGATGGGACAGTGGCAGAAAGCCCCACATTACAACCCCAGATTGAAAGAGGAGAGTGCTTAGAATTAATTTCCTATATCTGAACCAAAGATTTCTGAGAAGTCCTGCTGGGGCAGCTACACATGGAGCAGGTGGAAGACGTGGAGCTATTGACCATGCCTTTACCTGACAGGAGAATGGGGATCCAGCCCTTTGCCTGGGGCCTCCAAGGGCTGGGCCTTTCTCTCCTGAACTTCTGCCTGGGCCTGAGCTTTCTTGCAAGCCAAGGCATCACTCAGCACATCCTCCTCTGCCTCCTTCTCCTCCTCCTTCAGTGGGTCAGCTTTAGCTGCTGCCTCCCCTGCGGCTGGGATTTGGCTAGCAGGGATGTGCTTTCTGTCTGCAGCAGGGCTGGACTTCGCTGGAAGCTCTGGCTCCAAATCCAGAATCTCCTTATCTTTCAGTGTCAGCCAGTCATCTTCAGTCCTCCCAGTCTCCCTCACAAGGCTGTGCCTAGCTGAAGGAGGAGGTGTGGACCCAGGGTCTGCTTTCAGTTTGCCACTGTTCTGAGATGCACACCTGCTGCAAGGAGAAGCATTACATACCTGCCTGCAATGGGATCCTGCAGGCAAGGGGACCCTGGGAACCCTGTTCTCCCCACTGTAGGGGCAGCAGGGCTGGCAACTGGAGCTACAGACACACAGAGCATGATACCTGCCATGCTGCCACCTTTTCAGCTGGTCCTCAGACCAAGGGGGCTCATACTCTCCAACGACAAGTTTTTCTTGTCGTGATCCTCTTCCTTCTGTGTTTAGAGAATCAGCTTTAAGTCAGTGCCCAGAGGAGCAGCTGTCTGTAAAGACACTGGCCCTCCTCCTCCTCTGTCTTCCCTGTACTTCCCACTGGTATAGCGTCTTTGGGTAAACACAGCTGGAAACATCTACCCTTGAACACCCTGAGCAACATACCTCCAAACTGTGACTGGGAACAGCTTCTTTGTTAGGAATTAGCCCATGTTCAAAGGCAACTGAGTCATGGGTAGAGTGCAGATACTCCCAGGCTGCCTCAAGGGCAGAGTATGACACTTCTGCTTCAGTCACCTTTCACTCCTTGTTGACAGAGAGCCCATTAGCTACCCTACGCACCACTACCCTACGCTCACTGTCAAGTGAGCCAACTGATTCATATTCAGTTAGTCCCTGGCCAGAAGAAGCATTTGGTCTGCATGTGAGCTCTCCCACTGCAGTGTCTCGGAGTTCCTGGACAACCCTGAAAGCACTGCTTCAGCATCAGGGCTGCAAGAGGTCTTCAATTAAGCAGTTGTGGATTAGGGGAGGAAAAATTAAATAAATGCATAGATTCTTCCCTAGACTTGGGAAAGACCAGGAAAGGAACATAGGACCTCAATAAGCAAATCCACTTGATGGGAGAGACAGGTGAGCATCTCTAGTTCAGGAAGGACATCACGCACTCCACAGCAGATTTCAGACAAGGATTGCAGCAGCCAGGGCTGCCACCTGTGCCCAGTGTTCCCCTCCTCTGTCCCACACATTTCCAGGATATCAAAGCATTTACATGCACAAAAGGAAAGCACATGAGTGTACACACCTGTTGAACTCTTCCTGCCATCTGCAGCCTAGGGAGAAAGACAAATTCCCTCATTAGAACACAAAGCAGGTCTGACTTGCACCTTCCCAAAACACGCTAAGGCCAGAAGCAGTTTCTCAAGAGCACCCCATAAACAACAGCACAGCCTTCCTTCTGCTTATGCTCTTTGGGAATTGGCCCATGAAATGCAGGGAAACCACAGAGATATTTCCCACTTTAGAGACAGCAGTGAGCACAGACCCTCCTGAGTTCTGGCCATGCAGAGCTTCCAGCCCTCTTGCCTCCCAACAGAGGTCCCAGTGCATCCACTTTGGAGCTGACAGTCCTGCCTTCGGGCCGCATCAGACTCGCCATGGCGGTGTGTCCCAACCTTCCCGGGATCCAGAAACACAGTTTATGGTATCTTCCGACGGCCACGGAGGCCCTCGGAGGGACAAGAGAGGAGCCCGATGGGCCCCGGAGCTCGGAGCTGCCACTACCCCCTGCCCCCCCAGTACCGCTCCCGGTGTTCCAGGTTGCCATAGCGATGGGGCTGCCTCTCCACAGCCATAGCGCCACAGGCTCTGTCCTCGTCCCAGGGACCCCCTACTTCCCCGAAGGGAGGTCTTCACTGAGGGAAGTGTCCCAAACCATCCCTCATGCAGGGAGCAGTGGGCTGGCACTCATCCACGGTACCCTTTGGGGTGCACAGGGGCCCCTCTGAAGCCCATAACCTCATACTCTGAGTGGGACCTACAGACAAAGGCTCCAAGAGCATCTCTGCCTGAGCATGGGCACAACAGGGAAGTAGGGGCTAATTGGAGAGGATGGGGACATCACGAAGACAGAATTCAGCAGAGCTGGCTTCTCCAACACAGGAGAGGGACAACCTCAGCCAGCTAAGGATGTTACCCATGAATGTGAGACAAGGTGTGAGGAACCATCTGTCCTTGCTTCTGCTGTCACTCCTTTGCTGCCCCTGGAGCTACAGTCCCCCTGTGAGCTCTGTGAGAGAACCTGTGAGGTCCTATCCCTCCAGAGGTAGATGAGAAAATAGGACTACTTGGGCTCAAATGATATATTACTTCATAAACATCTAGCTAATGTAAAATAAATGGTAGTTATGCAGAAGGCAAAACACTTTACACTTTTCTGAAGAAACATTTTCTTTTTGCCAACATTTTAATTTTGACCTGTCTGATTAGAAAGAGAAAACTACTTGTTGCAGAAATATTTGAATAGGTTTTGTGAGGTATACACTGTGAAAATTTCTCACATCAGGAAAAGAAAAATTGCATCTCTGAAGGTGCTTTATGTGAATGAATATTTCTGAGCTCTTGATGAAAATCATGTAGGCAAATGCAAACATGACTAATTTTTATATTAGTGTTTTTCCATTTCTATATTAGTGTTTTTCCATATTTTTTTTTCATATCACTGTTGAGTTCTTTTAAAGGTTGAGGAAATGACAAGTTACAAACAAACTATGACAATTATGAACTGAAAGGAAGCTGACTCTTCAGTTAAGCCTACCAAAAATAAGAAAACCTTTGTCTCTACATCGCTTTCTCTTTTACACTTTTACCTTTAGTCTTGTTAATTTCTTTGGCCAAGTGATGTCTGTTCATTTCATGGTAATTCCCTTTCATTTCAGAAAAATGAGGAAAAAAATTCAGGTCTTAATAGAGGACTTGAAGGTTTTATACTTTCTTGGTCTGTTTTATCACAAATTCCTTTATCTACACAATCACGTGCAAAACAGCGAAGTGAAGAAATTTCTTCTCACAAAAGATAACATAGGAGTGGGACTATCAGATTAAATGGTTGGACTCTAAAAAAGGTTTTAAACTATTAGTCTAATTGCTTCCAAAAATATAAATTAAGCTTTAATAATCAGAGAAATAGAGATCAATATTCCCAGTAAGTAGAACACTTTCATGTGTTACACTGCCTGTTGGTCTGAGCTATTAATGTACTCTTCTGCAGATTTCCTCAGAGTTGCAGTGCTCAGTGTGGAGCACAAGAACCAAAATGGTTGTGACAACTGAGGGGTGCTGAGTGCAGTACACACCAATACTTTGCACATCTCTATTATTGGTGGTCACTGAATCCTGCCAGAGTGCACAATGATGGAGGGAATCCTGAAGGCACATTCCCAACCCAAAAGAACATACATGAAGAGGTGTGATTTCAGGACAAGCCAAGGAGTTAATGAAAATGGAGATGGAGGACTCTGGGTGTTAAGAATGCAAATAGCAGGGAAGAAGATGTAGAACAAGAATAGGCAGCCCTTTAAAATTAATGCAGTTTGGAACATAAAAAAGCTAAAAATGCTTGCTGTCATGTGGCACATCTGAGACACACTGGTGGAGGCGGTTCCTGGAAGAGCCTGGTTCTCACCACCCTGAGTGACGTCTCTGACTTCACACCTGGAGGCAACACTGAATGTCTCCCCTATGGGCAGGACCCATCCTTGGAGCCTCCCAGGTGGTGCTGAGGCTACAGGAAGCAGCTCTGCTGTGGTACCTTGGCCAGTCTCATCATGGTGAAGTCCATTTTCTGGGATTGCTCCATCTTGAGCTCCAGACACTCCTCCATCAGCTGCTGTTGGTTATGGAATTCAGCCCACTCAGCTGCCAACTTCCCTTGCTCCTCAAAGCACTTCTGCAGCATTGACTCCTGCTCTTCCAGCAAAATCTTGACCCAAAGATACTGAGTGACCAAGGTAAGCAAGGCTTTGCCAGTCTTGGCTGGACTTTCTGCAAAGAACCCATTAACAGAGGTGAGGGTCTACACTGTCATTGTGCTTGTCCAATGTTGCAGAGGCAGTTCCTGTAGGTCCCATTGGAATGAATCCCACTTTCATGAAACATATGTTGAGCTGCTTGTCCTGCCCTGGGACTTGGGATGCTGCTGTGCCAGGGCCATGCCCTGGCTCTGCGACTAGAGCTGAGCTGCCACCTACTTCTTGTCCTGCCACAGCCTCTCCTCCTGCTGACACTTCTGTTGCCACTACTTCTCCCTTCTCATTTTTCAGGGAGGCACAATCTCCTTGGCCTTTCTTCTCTGAATACTTACAGAATGCCTTATTATTTTTAATATCCCTTGCCAAGTCCCATTATAGCTGTGCCTTAAAATCTTAAATAATATATTTACAGGAAAGAGTTTTATAAAAATTCTTCATATAATTCTTTAAAATCTTTAAGCAGACTAGGTGTAACTCAAGGAAGATTCATTTGCAGCACAAATCCCTTTCAACACAAATGCATGTTAATCTCTTCTGTATGTTATTCAATTATGCCTTGACTGTATCAGGTAATTCAAGTTTAACACACATTCTTTGACAAAGTGACCTGCACCACATGCCTTGCAAAGATATAAGAAAGACTATGTAAATTTATAGCCAAGATATTTTATTAGATTTTCCCACTTAAAATTTTTGATAATATTCAAGTAGGAATGTTCTCTGTTTCTTTAAATTCCATTGAAACACAGTTAAGATTTTGAAGGTCTGTATGAAACAATGGATACAATAAGTCAGCTTTGTTAAATATCTAAGCCAGGTTAATAATACCTTGCTCTTGTTTATTTGCTACCATTAGAAATGGTATACACTATTGCTTGTTTTGTTTTAATTTAATTTTTTTGTATTAATTACTTCTGGTTTTAAATTGACAGTTTTTGACAAGAGTTAAGTTCAAACATAGAATTTTACAGCTGCAATTTATTAAGAACTGCCACTTTAAAGATACAGTGTTAAAAGATTAGCAGTGAATTATGGCAGAGCCTGCACATTAAAACTGCCAGGTTGTGCAGCAAATTTACAGATAATCTGCAAGCTGAAATATTAGTATCTTTGTGCTAAGAGTGCAATAATTAGACTGTTTTACAGTAGCCACTAAGGTCAGCTTATACAAGTAATTTTTCACCTGCTACAAAGCTCCATGAATATATTAACTCATCACAAACCTGTGTTTTCCGCTCAAAGTTGTGTTGGTTTGAAAGGAAAGCAATAGAAGTGGTGGACTTGACTGAATGAAGTTCCACCACTGCAGTCAGGGATGCTCTGGCACAGGATTTCATCAGAAAGCAATATACAGCCATGAATGCTGATTGGCTTTTTGTCACAGCTGGAAAATCAATCCTGACTGCTTACACAAAAAAGCTTTTGTGAGAACATTGTCCTGGGTTGCAGTGTCCATTACCATCCTCATGAGCTGTGGAAATCAGGTGGGGCAGTGTTTTCCTTGCCTCCTCCCCCCAGACTCTCTTGCTGTTAATGGCCCATCATTGTCCTGCCGCATGACTCAGAGATAACTCCCTCCGGACTATCTTCTGTTAATGAGCCTAATCAACACTTGGCCTCATGACTCATTACCCCATTGTGAGATGCTCCACCCAGAGGGAGGAACCAAGCATCCCATCGTGGATATAATCTGGGACTCTGAACACCAGAGACAGCCCTTTGCACTGGATTTCCAGAGGACAGGAGCTACACAGCCACCACTGGACTTTCTGAGGAAGAGCAGACCCCTTTACTACAGGATCACCGCTTCAGAGGATTGCAGCCACCATTCTACCAGACTGCTACCACCACCCTGCCTAACAGGGACTCAGGTTGTATCTTGACTCTGTCGGTTTGAACCAGTGTTTTCTTTTACTTTTTTTTCCTTTTCTTTAATTTCCATTAAATTGTTATTCTGACTTGGTGTCTCCCACTGGTTTGTTTTCAAACTAGTACAAACATGGATGCTACTGGAATGCTGCCAAACCTGGAGAATTTGTATGTTGTAAGATGTTTCCAAAAGTGCAAAAAAAAATGGAGGCAGGGATGCAACTCTGCCCTGTAGTGGTAGCTCAAGTCAGTACCTCAACTTTGCTGGAATGTTCTCATCTGGGGAAAAAAAAACCAGAAAAAAACTGAAAGGAAGTACAAGAAACCTGGGGTTTTGTTCTTACTAGTAAACAAAAGTATTAGTTGGTGCCTGATAGATTGCAAGACAACAAACAAGGCAGTAAAGAACATATTTGTAGGTTTTTAAAATGTTATAATTTGAGTTGAGTCAAAAGTATTTAATGAAATTTTTTCAAATTTAATAGAGTTCAACTATGCCTACAGAAATGTATCAAGAAAACATATTTAACAGCAGTTATATCAAAAGATTTTAACAGATTGGCACTTAAATTCGCACTTAATAATACTTAAATTGGATACATAAATGTGAGGATAAATACCTATCAATCAGCAAAAATAAATGTGTTCCTTACATGTCTAACTAAAACATTTCACATTACCAAAACTGGGCATTGACAAGTAGCTTTTTTCAGAGGAAACTGATGTATTTTTTATTAGTTGTTTTTATCTGGAATAGTAGCAACTTCCAGTTAAGATCTGAACCATTTAATTCACAGCACAGTACACTGCACCTTGGAGTGAATCTGTGTCCTGTAGAAGATTAAGGCTAATGGAATCGATTGCATTAAAAATACAGCTTCAGAATTCTCTGTTGGTTTAGAATTAATAGTACATTCTGCATAACAACACCTCTCCTGTTTCTTTACTAAAATACCAATATCTATGGCCTCAAGACATTATAAAAATATTTGCACATATAGTTAGTTATACAGAGAAATCGGAAATTTGTTGCTTTCCCTAAATGTTCAAGCAGCTTTCCTCACTTCGTAATTCCTCACAATCATAGTTTTCAATTTACATTTTTAGTACATTAATCTCCTGCTGTCCCATCAAATAGGAACTCTTTGTGTTAGGGTGGGCTGATTCCCTTTTGCTCATGAGAAAAGCCTCACAGACGTATATTTGAGTAGTATGATAACCAGCTAGAAGAAAAGTTAAATTAATTACTCAGGGAGCTATAAAGCTAACAGTGAAAGGTGAATAAAGGAGAGTTAACTTAGCATAAGATCAAGGTGTCAGGAATAAAATTAATCAGGCCAACAAGATGCTTGAAGAAAATAAAATTGTAGTTGTCTATATGTCTGCACCAAGAGTGCTGGTGATAAAAAGGAAGAATTAGCACTGCATGTTTGTGAGCATAAATTTGCCGTAATTGGTAGTACTGAAACTTGTGGGATTCACATTATTGCACTGTATTCACTACAGATTGAATGAACAAAAGAAAAGAAGGATGGATTTTTTCTCTGAAATGTTGTACTAATTAATTCTGAGGCATTGAAAAATCTGAAGTAAACAATCATGGATAACTATGCCTTCATTTTATAATACATGACAAGGACCAGATAAGGTAACTATAAAATGATATGGCTATTTCTAAAAGTTATCTTCAATTTTCTAATAGACCATTGTTTCTGATATATGGGAATGTAACATTAGGTATTGTGACAGTGAAAAATTATATGATCACAGGAATAAAACCCGATTAGTTATGCTACATTTGAAATCCCAGCTACTAATAAACATAACTGATACTTAAAAAGTATGGCCAGACTTAGAAACAGCATTGCATAGAAGCAGGTAGCACAATAAATACCTCAAAGAATGAATAAAAATTTTACTAGATTACATGACTGGAAAAGTAATTAAACAATATTTTTAAAAATTCTTTAAATGAAATGAAAGCATCCAACAAAAAGCAAAAACAAATACCTACAATACAGCAAGTGACAGGAAGGAAAGGAAAAATTGATAATGATGATAAAATGTGAACTGTAGAAATTCGTAAGTAAAACAAATAGCTAATGAAAACACACACACCCACACCCACACACACCCCAACAGCTCACAATGTTAAGAGGAATAAATTCCACTGTGATCAGTATGCTTAACCACATGTCAGTCTGAATACAGAAACTACAGACCTGCAGTTTTTGAATGCAATGATCCTTGTGGGTCCCTTCCAGCTCAGGATAGTCTATGATTCTATTATTTGTTAGCTAATAAGCTTAGCCTTCAGTGGCGAAGGGCAAAGACAGGCAAATACCTACTTCCAGGTTCAGAAGATGGTTCAATTTCCTTTAACAGTTCAGTCCATACTATCAAATTTTGTTCTTGTGTTTTAACTTCATTACTCACTATTTTTTACTACTAATACTCAGGTAAAAACAAAGTGATAATTTTATAGTATTACATGGCTTCTGGACTCAATATTGCAAATATTGCCATGGGAACTTGCACACGCAAGAGTCTCTGGTCTTCACTGACATGTTGACATGCACTAAAGAATCGTCTGCACGACACTGAACTGTCACAGGAGAACATTCTAGCATTGCCAGCAACAATGCTGGCAACAGAGAAGGCAAACTTCACATACAAAGCTAGTATGCCTGTATTTCAGTTCAGCTAGTATGCCTGTATTTCAGGACTAGCTAGATGCAGTACATACATGTTAATGACTACACTAATTCTGCTGCTAACTCTCAAGCATTTAAAGTGACATTTATTAGCATGTAGTACTTTTAAACTGGCACACTTATTTATATCAGCTTTATGTAAGTTTTGAAAGGCTGTGAAAATTCTTAATACTAGTAGGAAGCTAATGCTATGTCAATATTTAAAAAATGTAAATTAAACTGGGAATAGATACAATTAATTATAGTTCTGTCAGCTTGCTATTGATCCCAAAGAAAATAATGGACCAGCTGGTACAGGGTTAGATTAAGAAAGAATTAAGAGGAGTTAATATAATTAATGTCAATTGACATGCACTTATGAAACCTAAGCCTAATCACTCCAACTTAGTATCTCCTTTGAATACAACTGCAAATTTGGGGGATGCATTCAATCTCTGACTTAGAAATTCCATTTTGGTGCAGTGAGTTGAACAATGCAAAATCCTTTTGGTGATACATTGCTAACCAGACTTTATTCCATTAGTGTATCTTGAAGGACTTGGTAGGATTACTTCTCGGCCACTAATAACATTAATAAAATTTTTACTGGAAATTCTTTACATAATAAATATTGATTAATTAAATTATAAATATGATGATTACTAACATAAACAGAGTTACTTATAAACTGACTTAAAATATAATAGATATAAAGTAAATTATTCAAACAGAGAAATGTAGCACATGGTAACAGTATGAAGAACCATAGAATGGTTTGGATTGGAATCGACCTTAAAAACCAGGTGCCTCAAAGCCCCATCAAACATTTCCTTGAACACTTCCAGGGATGGGATATCCACAGCTTCTCTGAGTAACCTATTCCAGTGTCTCAACCACACTCACAGTAAAGCATTTCTTCCTAGTATCTAATGTAAACTGACTCTACTTCAGATTAAGGCTATTAGCCCTTGTCCTGTCACAACATGATTTTGTAAAAACTCACTCTCAAGCTCTCCTGTAGGCCCCATTTGGTACTGGCAGGCTCCTGTAAGGTCTCCCTGGAGTCTTCCTTTCTCCAGGCTGAACAATCATGATTCTCTCAGCCTGTCTTCATATTAGAAGGGCTCCAGGCCTTGAATCATGTTTGTGGCCCTCCTTTAGACTCATTCAAGCAGGTCCATGTCCTTCTTGTGCTGAAGACCCCAGAGCTGGATGTAGTACCCCAGGTGCGATCTCATGAGGGCAGACTAGAGCGGCAGAATCCCCTCCCTCAACCTGCCGCCCATGCAGCCCAGGATGTGCTTGTCATTTGTGACTTCAAGTACACACCGCTTCCTATTGTCCAGCCTCTCAACAACAGACACTCCCAAGAATTTCTCCTCAGCGCTGCTGTCATGATTCTAACACAAAAAAGGAGATACAGTTATTAGAGTAAAACATATAGTAAATGTGAGTATCATTGTGGTAAAAAGTTTGACTGAGAGTGAATGAATGAATGAATGAACAAAACTTTTTCCATGGGGAAATATTGTAATCGAAGCAGAATTTTTATTACCTCTGTTATATATATATATCGATATTTATCTACATATATCTGTATATCTATATGGGTTTTACAGGGATAAGACAGTCTACTGAGTCTAGTTACAGTGTCTGCATTTCACTTCGTTTCCCCAAATAATATTAAAAGTCTCAAGATCAAAGAAAAGTCAAAGGTGCTATTCAAGAGTGGAAATTCTGGTAGTCTTCCTAAACTATTTGTTTGTAGTATTCTTTTCACATATTTATAAGTAATTGTCTATATGGACATCAGGGTAGATTTGTACACTTCCTATGTTTGTTCCCTCCAAACCCTAATTCCTATTCTGTAATTTATACTCATGACAAGCAACTTTTCCCATTTTGTCATACACATAATGACAGACTTGAAAGGAGCTCACTCTCTTTAGCTTATCAAGGAAAATGTTGAGAGTGACACAATCACAGCCTATAGGAACCTCCTGAGGTACAGTAATCTGATTAATCTAATTAGTTCTTCAGTCTAAGGGAGAAGAAGCAATAAGTGGTTCATTTTAAAATTGCACGCTGTGCACATAAATTTAGAGCCAAGTTCCTCTGGATGGTTGTTATTTTTTGGATTGCTGACCCAGACTTTTTCTTTTAGTATAATCTTTAATGTTAATCCAACACCAATATAGGGAAATAAAGAGTTTCAAAGCTCTTTTCCAAGCCCTCTTACTTTTGTTTCTGAAGTCAGTGAAGAACACATGTGATGAAAGGGGTATAACTCACATTATTTACTCCCATAGCAGGAGGCGGTGTTCTGACTATTCCAAATGTCACAACAAACTTGAACATTTTTGCCCAATACATTTTTTATTTTCAAAAAATGCATACTTGGCATACAGTCACAGTTGGAAAAATTTATTCCAAAATGTTATTGTAAATTTTTTATTGAAAAAAGAATATTAGTTTCATGGCTTGGGGTAGAGTGGCCGGAAAGCTGCCTGGCAGAAAAGCCACTGAACATGAGTTGGTGTGTGCCTAGGTGGCCAAGAAGACCAATGGAATCCTGGCGTGTATCAGCAATAGCGTGCCCAGCAGGGCCAGGGAAGTGATTCTTCCTCTTTATTGGGTGCTGGTGAGGTCACACCTGCAAGCCTGTGTTCACTTTTGGACCCCTCACTACAATAAAGACATTGGTGTGCTGGAGTATGACAAGGTCATCTTTTAAAGAAGATTCTCCACCCTTGGTTTCCATGAGCAGAATCTCAGGCAGAATTCAGTTAATTTATTTCACAGAGGGGCAGTATACAGCTTGAGCTGTGTGCTTCTGGAGAGGGAATCTGAACAAAGAAGTCACCGGATAATTATACCCTTACCTTCTAAGTAAGTTTCCTGCTCCACATATGACAGTTCAATTCAATAATATTAATAGGGTTTGGAGTCTTTTTTCCATTGTCTCTTAAATGCAACTGTAAACTTATGGAAAAATGGTCTTTTCCAGATAAATGGTTCTGTAACTTGAACCAGGTAAACTGACTTCATCTGAGTTTATGCTTGAGGAACAGTTAATTCACAAATTAACTGTGCCATCATCATGCTCAATTTTTCACTCTTTCTGAACCATTCATTCACTACCAAATTACCTTCTCCTGTCCAAAATCTTCCCCCTGGGATTTTAACATGAAGTAGAATCTTCATCTCTTCAGGTGAGACTTGCAAAAATGGGTATTTCACTTAATCTACTTGCACATTCTCTTCAGTGTAGCAACTAAAAACCCAAAGATTAATTAAAAAGTGGTATTTTCCCAAAAATTCCAGGGCACTTGAAAGATTTGACCAACTAAAGAGATCATAAACATATTTTGTCTTTATTTGACCAGACTCAGGATGACAATCTAGTGTGGCTACCACTCTACAAATCAAAATGTTATCAGTGAAGGTTGTGTTTAGAACCATTTGTGTGATATTGTTGATTAAATGTGCATGTATTAGAGAAAACTTTTAATGTTACATGTAAATAATTGACCAGTTTTGTGAGAAAGTATCACAGTGCACAGATGGGTAGAGAGTAAAGACCAGATAATTTCTTTCCACAGTGTTTGGTCTGATACAACTTGCAAAGCACATCCCAATGACGGAAAGAAATAATTTTTTCTTTGTGTGTATGTAGTACCGACAGAAATGCAGAATCAAAATTCCACTCTGTTCTAATCATCAGTAGGAACCCTTTCAAAGATTTGGGGTGTGTTTGACTAGGGCTTATGAAGTTCACAGCCCTGAATTTGTAGTGTGGTACATTGAATCTTTATATATCAGGTACCTTATGAACATCATGATAATATCATTTTTCCTCTGTAACACAAGTAAACAAGATTACTGGTCTGATATAAACTGTGGCAGGCATATATGCAACACAGTGAAGTTCAAAGCCAGGGGAACAAGTAGCAGTGCAAACTCCAAATGCACAAACAACAATGCAAAACTAGAAAAAATATTATTGTCTTGATCCTTAGAACAGAGTTGTCCTCAGCAGCAGTCTTTATAATTCAGTAAGGCTTTTAAGTGTAGTGAAGCATTCCACTTAGTACTTGTGCCATTTCCAGTTCTCTTACAAGCATTTTTGCATGATGTTTGTTGCAGTACTTCTTTGCATTATTGGGTATCTGCTTAGTGGAAAATTTTCCAGATAGCTGGGATGTGTTTGTTTTACGTATCAAATTGGTTTTGCTATTTTACTTAATTTCAAGATGAAAACAAGTGTTTAATTATGGAACACGTGACTGTCACAAACACAGATAATTATTACTTATCTCACTCCTAAAGTTACAAAAATAATTGTAGTGCAAATTGTCTATTTATCAAACATGTAATTAAGTCTTTACAGATTATTGTATGTACAGATCTATAATATATTCAGAACAAGTATCAAAGTAAAGCTGCAGTTAATGACTGTTCACACCACAATAATTTTATTTGTTTTATTTAATATACACTTAAAATTAAGGCATTTGTTATTGCCCATTCTTCAAACAGATTAATGTCTGCCTCTGTGATCCTTCTGCTATGCAACCTTCAGAGTGATGCTTCATGAATGTGCTGAGAAATCTGGCTATTTAGTATGGTTTAGTTTAACAGGGACAAATATACCACAATAGCCCTCCCTGCATCTTGGTACATTTGCTTTATGCTATGTTTGACCATTCATTTATGTTAAGTCTTGTAAAAGTAAGATTTTCAGACTGATTTGGAGATTCTGAATGGCCTAATTCTGGGTTCATTCTGCCTTGCAAGGTATTCAGATATGGGTTCAACATGCACACTAAGCTTGCCAATATACTTTAGAAATTACTTTCTTTGGGGGGGATTTTTGGGGAGGATTTATGACTCCCTACAATGACACATCACAGAGTTCAGCCTGATACTAAGCCACATTCTCAAATAACATAGAAGATAATGTGCTTTTGAAGAAGGTGTAATAATGCTGGTAAACATGCTGACCTGGTGAATCTAGATGTAAATATGCTATTATCTGTTTCTTTCCTCAAATGTGCTATGCTGTGCACTGGATTTTCTTGCTTAGCAAAGGAAAACTGAAGTTTCAAATCACCTGCACATTATTGTCTGCTCCTAAAGTCAGAGTCTACACATGCACATTAATGTGCAGCTGTAGATTCTGAATTTATAGTTATACATATGGATAAACATGTATAAATACACATGTAATGGTTTCAATTGACTCCTGGCAAGCCAACTTTTCCTTAGGTTAAAGTGAATTATAATTCAGTAAAAATGTATTCTTAGGGTATTTTTTGGTAAGATAGAGCAGAGTATTTCAATAGAATCTTAAAGGTTCTGTTTCCAAGAAACTCTAGAATACATTATAGAATACCTATTAAAGAAAAAGAATGAAGCTTTATCCGTAACTTATGTTTCAGATACATTTATTATACAGTAAGTTAAGGCAGAGCAGATGGGTTTTGAAATTATCAATGAGACTCTTCTGTCTTATATATTCTGGTCTGTAAATATGAGGAGCTGTGTTTACTTCCGGCACTGCTTGAGGTGAGTCGAATACAGTTTGCCAGGCCTTATTTCACTTTCTTTGATAAATAATCTTAGGAGCCAAAATAATGTAATATTAAGTATCAGACCAATGCCAAGCTGATAGAAAGCCATGTCTGTGTCATAATGCCATATTGACTTTTTAGTTTTTCTTTCCTACTGATTTTATATTGGATTAGAAAACCAAGACAAAGATGGACCTCATTATTTTACATTCTAGTATCTGGTAAAAGAAATGAAGAATTGCATAGTTTTTCCATGTTAAAAATGGGCTCAGGATTGAGCTTTAAAATAAATTTATTAACCAAAACTAAATTATAAGACAGTAAGACACCACTTGTGGCGATTTGCCTCACACAAGACAAATGGGTGCAGCACTGGGAGCTTGACCTGGGACAGAGCAGATCAGAGGCTCGACTCGCAGCCTCGGGTGATACATTTTATCCCCCTAGTCCCCGCCTCCCGGCTGCCACTTTCCCCACCCAACCAGAGCATCACAATTGGCTCGCTGATGTCTAGAGTCCTTTTATTGGCTCGTTGTCCTTTGGCTGTTGTCTGGGGTCTTCTGAATGGTTCGGGGAACATCCAGTAATAGTCCTTCATTTCCTCCCTTATGTAGATAAGGGTTGAGGCCCTTCCTTTTATGGTTACCTCATAGAGGTTCTGGAACATTCCCGTGTTCTCCATTTTGTACTACAATCCCTAGGATGATTTTATTAACAGTAAGTATAATGAACACATTAACTAATAGCTTTTAACCTTGATAAGCTACAACAATGAAATCTGATCAATGTACAACTGTTCAACTGCAGCAATATTCAACAAACTAATTAGCAACCCTCTTTATTCCCTAATTACCAACTTTATTTCAACAACTAATCAACAACTTTGTGAAAGCCAACTTTCTTAACTCTAATCATAACAGTCCATCAGAATAGAAGTCGATATGTCATTTTTAAAAAGAGCAGTAAACCCTTCAGTATTAGTTGGATTCAAGTCATCCTCATAGCAGCAGAATAAAGTAAAAATGCCACTGTAAGAGTAATGCTGAATATTTTGTTGTTCTGCCTTCAAAAGGGAAGAAAAAAGTGTATTTTAGAAAAATTTTCTTCTATCTTGTCACAGTCTTGAAGTTTGTAGTTGATGAAACAAGGCATTGCTACAGTAGTGAAGACTAAACACAACTGCTCCTCCTGATACAACTTTACTTTCCTTCACCTGACTGATAACGTATCTCCGGACTGCCAGCATTTTCTCCCTCACCTGTCATTCAGATTACACTACTGCTCTTCTTCAATCCTCATCCCCTCAGATTCAATGAATCACAAGGTGCACAGGTTTGACCTGAGAGGGATCAGTTTAATCACATTAAATTGCTTCCAGTCACTGATTCCATACTGACGTGACCAAGCGTGGTGATACACAGATATTTCGCCTCTTGAGAAGACCTAATCCTTAAGAATTACTACCATTTCTTCTTCTGTGTTACATTTAAATCAGAGCACTAGAGAAATTATTGAGGTGAGATTAACTATGGCCTACAACCATAGCATTAGCAATGCTCAGCATAGCAAAGAATGTTAGCTTATTCATTAATATCAGTGGTTCTACTGATCAAGGTTTTTCAACAGAAAATATAAAGATTAATTTGTTCATTTGCATGACATTAGTTTCACAGTATGCATCTTTAGCATGTAATTTGTATTATACATATATTTATATGTATATATATGTATACATAGATATATGTATAATATATATGTATATATATGTTACATATATATATGTTTATATATATTATAATACATTAGGTTTTGTAATGTTGCTACTCATTTCTAGTATCCATTCTGGTAATTAAGAAAAAGCCTGCAGCTGACAAGAATAAAACAGTAGATAGCTATGAAATTTCCAGTCTAATCTGTACAAATGTTTTCTTGACCCAGTAGAATGCTAGTAAATGTGACTGACTAAATCCAGTCAATCTTTCAAAGCAAGCATCTCATTTTCAAAATCCCCCTTTACCCTTTTTTAAGGTAGTTGTTGTGATTGACATAATTAAATAGACATGTGTCATCACATGAGATAAAATGCTGATGTCATCAAGACCTTTCCCTGTAAAATTACATTAATTTTTCAAAGACAAGGGTGTCAATATGGCCACATCCTTTTTAAATAGGTCTTTCAGTGCAAAACGCCTTCAAATGGCTTTAAGACACATTCACTGTGTTACAGCTAAGGAAAGTGCTCCTCATTGTGGAGGACAACTCCTTCAGAAGAGAAATCTTCTTTTCCTCATAACCGTTTGTGTAAATTCAGATCTCTGAAATGATCTGAGAATATCACTTGTGGGCTAGTGAAAACTAATTTTAAGCAGAAAAAGATAAATAAATGGCTGGAGAATTCTCAGGCAGTATAAATGCCAGAGCTTCATTGACTTTTCTCTTGCATGTTAGAAGCAGTCTCTTTGTTCACACTGTTCAATTCTAATTAAAAGGAAAAACTGACATTTTCGGGAGTAGACACATATACTTAATAAATCCTGATTATTGTTCCAATAGCAGTAGAAGAACTAAATCCTTACCTGTATGCTAAACTTTATTTTCAAATAAAGAGTGATGCATTTCATTTTAGCAATTGCCAGATTTGCATGCGTCTTTGTTTTCTATCCATTTTTCCTTCTAGGTCCTTCCACAGTATGACTTTGCTAGCACACTGTGAGGAGACAATCCAGTTTTGTAATGCCTTGTTATAAATATATTGTAGTGTTGGCTTTTCGCATGTTATATAATTGTTATGAATGTATTGTGATGTTGGCTTTTTGCATGTTCCTTAATGTTAGAAAAAACTTGACCTAGATTCTGTAATGTAATACAGGATACAGAATGTCTATTGTTTATGTAGTCAATTTAGAAAAGATAGGCAGAGAAAGCCTTCACATGCCTGGAGTATCTTATCAGAGAAGAAGAAAAACCAGAAACCAGAGGGAGAAGAATTTATGGAGGGAGCAGAGACGGAATGGAGCCAAGGAGGAAGATAAGGCTGATGGGATGATACATAGAAACTCCAAAGAATCATGCATGATTGTGATGAACATGCAATAAGGGATGTACTTTTAAAGACGATCTTTTGGATGTAGAGGTGTGCCTTTGGCTCTGCCAAAGCACCCGGCCGCAATACCCTTTTTGCTATTGTCTCCTAATTGTCCCTTTTATGAAACTTTTCTTAAAATTTTACTAAGAGTGAACCTCGATTTTCACAGTTTGGTGGTCTGTATGGGGATAGACCTCACATCTGGGATCTCCTGGGGAACCCAGAGCTGGGGGCGCCCCCGCCTGCTTTTGGCGGCCTCACTTTGTGTTTCCCAGCATGGTCAGAGAGGTTTGCAGGTCAAACACCTGGAGGATAAGAGAGGAGACAAAGCAAAAAGAAAGGAAAGAGAAGGCTCCCTAAGATACCGTGGCAGTTAAACATATAAAAATCTTGTGCACAAAGACTCAAAGAATGGTGAGTATTTTTTCTTTCCTCTTTCTTTGGGGGGATACGGGGTATGAAAGTGTGTGTATGAGATGCAGGCTGGTTACTCCCAGACCTGCAAAGTGAGTGTGGAGCCTCTGAGGCTGCAGTTCTGCTCTCCCACGAGGGAAGTAGCCAGTAAAGAGGCGAAGCGAAAGATAAAGAGTGAGAGAACCCCCAGTTTAACTGGGACGGGGTCTCAGGGGAGGGATCGGACTCCTTGAAGGAGGGGAGTCAAGAGTTTCCTAGTATTAGAACCAAGAAATTTAGGTTTTAAGACTGTCGGATTGAGGGTTCAGAATTCAAGAAATCCGAGCTTAATTCTGCTAAACTGAGGATTAATTCCAAGACATTTGGGTTTTGAGACTGCTGGATTGAGGGTTAAAAATTCAAGAAATCCACGCTTAATTCTGATAAATTGAGGATTACTCCAAGAACCTGGAACTTTGGGCCCAGGGTGAATATTGGCCAACAATTTGAAATTAAAAGGTACCTTAATCTTGTGTGGTTGTGACTCATAGCGCTTGAGAAAGAGAAGTTGGAACAATAAAAAGGAGTGAGTGAGAATGAATGAAAATGTATGTGACAGAAATGTTAAACCTTGAAATATAACTTTATTTTCTGGAGGGAGGCATATTTTATGAAGAGAAGGGAACTTTTGTATTTTAGGAGAAGAAAGGGGAAAGAGGTGGTGGGGTTCAAATAGTTGTTTGTTTGTTGGTTTTTATTAAGGAAAAAAAGTGGGAAACAAAGGCCTGGGAAGGATAGATAAGATTCTGAGCAAATGGGACATAAAACTAGTAAGCAAGAGTCAGGGAATAATAAAAGGAATAGAGGCGTGCCGGCGGAGATACCCCAGGAAAGCCCTCTGGAAGTTGTTATGTCATACATGAAATCCCTATATGTGCTTGGTCTTTGCATATTAAGTGCTTTAATTAATTAATTTTGAGTTAAATATTTTTAAATTGAGTGTTAAAATTAACCCATCAGCCCAGGTACAAAAATCAAGTTCCATTATCAGTGTTTTCAATTGTTCAAAGTAGTTTATTAAGAGAGAGTTGCACCCTTCCCAGTTAAAATTCCCAACTTAATGCTCCCTTTTCAAACTTCAAACCACTTGTACACCATAAGAGTTATCTTTCCTGTGTTTACTGTATACTTTTACAGATGTTTTAAGATGTGTTGGATGTATTTTAATACTTTTTTTAGGTGTTTTTACTTGTACTTTGGTTCCAAGGCAAATTTCAAAAACCCCAGTCCTAACGCCAGCAGGTATTTTTAGCCCCATAGCCATTACCCTGTAGGTAATGCCATTACCCTCCATGGCAACCTGAATTTTAATGAAGGCATTTTAGCACCCTTATCTCAACTGATACCACCCCTCTGACAACGATGAGCCATTGGTGGATGGAGATGATCTGTCAAAGGGAAAGCACCAATCACTTTAAACCGAAGGGATGGGCTGTGGGCGGGCTGTGAGTGGAGTGGGGCGGAGCAAAGGCACTATAAAACAACGAGCTAGACAGAGACACGCCCCTTTTTCTCTCTCCAGCCTAGCTGTGGTGGACGTCAGTGCTGGGAAAGCCTACTCCTATTAAGGAGCCTTTAGTAATTTTTTTTGCTTTTGGACCAGCCAAAAGTCAGCCTAGCACTGTAAGTCCTTTTTCTCTACCTGAGGTCCAGTGCTGTTTCAGCCAGAAGATCTAAAATCCCTGCGCTCCTGGGGCATGCCATCTACCGAGCCATAGGATCCCAAATTTTTATGTTTTTCTAATTTCTGTAATTTTTTCACTTTTCTGTTTTCAATAAATTATTTTAATTTTTTTTTTAACTAAGGGTTGTCTCATTTCTCACGTTAGTTAACTGGAATACTAACCCAAAGTACAAAGAAACAGCAAAGTCAAAATGATACAGTTTTGTATGTTTGATTGGGCCGAGAAGGAAATAAGATCCGACCATGTATTCTGGCCCAGATATGGCTCTTTTGAAGTTTGGATCTGTCAGGCTTTACAAGTATTTGTAAATTCAAAAGAACCCTTTAACACAGAAGAAGGCAAGTACGCTTCATGCTGGGTGGGAAACATAGAGTCTAAGGGGATAAGAATTCTTAACTTGTCAGAGACCCAAGAAAAGGAGAAAATGGAAAACAAGACAGAGAAGGGCTGGGACCCCCTGGAAGTATTGCCCCCTCCATTCCCGCCTGCCCCCTCCAAGCCCTGGCTCCTGTGGTGCCACTCGCAGCTGCACTGCCAGTCCTGGGGTCCGAGGTCCTGCCCGTCCCAGCTCTCATGGCACCACCTGCGGCTCCACCTCTTGTCCCAGCAGTGGCGGCTCCGGCATTTCTGTTGCCCCCTTCAGCCCCTGCGGGTCCTGTGGGAGCCCAGCCCCCCCCTTATGGTGTCCCGCCCATCCCTAGCCCAGGTATCTGCTCCGCAGCAGCCCAGCCCACCACTTTTGGGGCCCACCCGACCCCTGACCCTGCTCCGGCCCCAGTGGCGGCCCCAGTCCTGGCTCTGGCCCCATTCCAGTGTCTGCAACCGTTCCACCAGCCCCTGCTGCCACTGCGTTGTCTGCTGGGCTCCACTGAACCCAGCTTTGGCCCTGCGGGCTGCGCTGAGCCTGCCGGCAGCTCAGAGTCTTGTCGCTGCGGACCGCGTGCAGAGGGTCCACGCCAGACTCTTGTATTGGCCGGAAGAACTTGTCCCCTTGGCGGTTCTGGCGGCAGTCCCCGCCGATGCCCCCCCCAGTCCTGGAGAAATCAGCCTTGGAGAGGACTCCTGCCTCCTAACCCCCCCTCCCTCACTTGCACCGTTCCCCTAGCAAGGACTGCTTCTGCTCTTCCTCTTAAAGGAGAAGCAAAACACCAAAGTTGGGGAGCTCAGTTACAGAACAGCCCTCTCCCGACACCTCTCCAAGATAGGAAAGAAGTATCATAAGAGAAAAAGGACACAAGAATTGGAATGGGGAGGTCCGTTTGTTCCCTTTAAGGGAAGTTCCAATGGGAGCTGGGGGAACAGGATTTGTAAATGTCCCCCTCACTTCTTCAGAGGTTTGAAATTTTAAAAAGGAGATCAAAGGATTATTAGCGATCCTATGTGCGGGAGTGTGTTTGTTATGGTTCAGTCCGGGTCTTCCCTTAAGTTTCGTATGTTTGGTATATTCCAGTTGGCACCCTCCCTGTTTTACGGCAATCACCCTATGTATCAGTTTTTGTCTCCTCCTAGGGCCCTGCCCACCACTCTGGCACCCCTCCCAGGCATCTGGAAAGTTCTAGGCAGGGGGCCAGGTGATTGGTCCTGAGAAAGGAGTCCCTCCCTTCCTCTGTTACAGTTGGTTCCCATGTGTGTCCTTCGTCTTGTTTGCCACACCCTTCCCTTCCCTGGTTGGTTAATCTGTAATCCCTCCTTTGTCACCACCCCTCCATAAAACCCTCTGCACACACCTGTCAGGCTGCTCAGTGCTGGGCACCCGTGGTAGGTGAGGTCTCCTGTTCGGAGGTCCAATAAACCTACTGGATTTTACCCATTGCTGGGCCTGCCTCCTTTCTTCCACCACCTGCCTCCACTGCCGCGGTCCTGTGGAAGGACTCACGAGCTAGACCTCTGGTCCCTTCGATACCGGAGGCTGGCCCCCGCAGCCTGCTGCGTCCAGAGCTGACCGGGCTAGGTGGGAACTGCTCCAAGGGGACGCAGAGGCACCTATGGGTACAGCTGAAAAATCAGATCAATTTTTAGGCCCAAACATTTTCACTTGGGAAGAGATGCAAGCAATAATGAAAATATTATTTTCTCAAGAGGAATGAGAAATTATTAGAGTTACGGGTATGAGAATTTGGGAAAGAGAAAAACCAGCAGGGACTGCCAGGAGACCAGAAGATGCCATTGATACCCCCTGCTTGGAATCACAATGAAGAGGTTGGGCGAAAGAATGTGAATGATTACTGTAATTTAATAATCAAAGGAATAAAAGAGGCAGCACTTTGAGAGCAGAATTTTAAAAGGGCTTTTGAAGGGCAACAGGGAAAGGAAGAGTCTCCAACTGAATGGCTACAGAGACTTAGGAGAAATATGAAACAATTTTCTGGGATAGGTCCCGAGACAGTAGCTGAGCAGGCTTTACTGAGAGTCAATTTTGGCACTCATGCTTGGCCAGATATTAGGAAGAAATTATAAAAATTGGAAGACTGGCATGAAAGATCATTAAATTATTTATTAAAAGAGGCTCAAAAAGTTTATGTCAGGAGATATGAAGAAAAAGCCAAAATAGAAGCAAAAAATTATGGTAGCCACTATGAGAGAAAGTAACTTTCAAAGGAATATGAACTCCACAAGGGGAAGGTCCTTTTCAGGTGCTGGTGATGACTGAAGCAGAGATCCAGACCAAGGAGCAAGGGTGGATCCACGCCAGCAGAATCAAAGGACCCATGGAAGAATCTAAGGAGTGGACTATATAACATCTGGTGATGTCTGGTGATACATCTGGTGATACCAAGTTAACTCTTAAAAGGGAACTGGGTGGTAATGCACTGGGAAGACCCAAATGATCCAAGAGATACACCAAGAATCATACCTGACTGGGAAATAAGGTCAAGCTTATATCAGTGGTTTCAAGTGTTGCCTGGACAAGTCCTGAGACACCTCCGATACCCTCCTTGGGGAGTAATACTTCCACTCCAAACAGGAGGATCAGGACTATTTCGGGCTGAGGGTTCTCATATTCTGGCCTTAGCCTGTGACTTATTTAAAAAGGAGGAGGAATTGCCACTTCCAACAGTGCCATACCATATACCCTGTGTAATTCATCCCAATACTGGACATGCTAGCTGGGTTAAATGTAAATGTCCAGACTGTAAAAATTATTGGTATTGTAGTTCATTAAAATGACACTCTCATTGCATGAAGTGTCAAATGCCAAATCTATTCCCCATCCAGGTAGAGCAAAGAACAGCTGAAATAGCAACCTTGCTTTGTGGATGGGAATTACTAGTGCCTGTTGAATGGAAGATACCTGAGGAACAGTGGGAAGCTACAATTAAGAAGTGTCAAAAGCAATTTGCCTGGAAATTAGAGAAGAGGAAGTGACGAGGACATAGAGGGCAAGACCGAATTGACCACTGTAGCTGCCACCAAGAAGATCATATACCCCTGCTGTGGGCAGCAACCCCATAGGCATGGGAGGTGGAGGTATCAGCCATATTGGACCTCTGTTATTCCTTTATCTGTCACTCCTCTTTTGTCTCTTCCCTCTGGGGATACTGACACAGCCATGCCATAGGTGTTACCAAAAGCTGTATATGGAAAACACTGAGGTTCCTTTTTCGTTGCGCACACCCATGTCAACGGTCACTGTTACAACCCATCCAAAGTAGAAAACTGTATACAAAATGGGAAAAAGTACTGGATTGTAGAAAACCTAGGAACAAGTCGTAGCAGGTTGGGAAGTAAATGTCCAAAAGGGGAAAGATAGATTTGTTTCACACGTATTGTTACCAATAAAGTCTCAGGCTTAGTAAAAGAACAGCTGGTGAACAAGAAGGCAAAGCTATCACAGCAATCTATATTGACCTCAATTCAAGACATGTATGTGAAACTCAAACAACAATTAGAAAATGAAAAAGAGATCTCAAAATTTGAAAAAAATCTGTTTGTGGAATTAGGGGAAAGGATAGGTAAAGAGCTTAATGTAACCAACTGCTGGGTCTGTGGAGGGCCTCTGATGACAGAGGAATGGCCATGGAAAGGCAGTAGCTTAAGCCAAATAAACTCCTTAAGTGGAATCAGACAAGGATAAGGGGAGAAAACAGACCAGAAGGGTGGGTAGTAAGTTCAACAGTGATAGGAGAGGAGTGTCTCTGGCGTACCAGGAACAATTTCCTCAACGAAGTAGGAAATACTCCCTGTAAGAGATATAAGGTCAGTTTTAGAACTTTTACGTGGTGGGTCCCTGAGAAACCAGCTCTGTATTGGACTCAGGAAAAAACAAAGGAAAAGAATTGCAAGTTCAATAATAAGGTCAAACACTTTCAAATCAATGATACAAACAAAAATCCTTATTTTTCGGATCCCAGACATTTCAGAATTTTGGGAAAATATAAATCCACAAAAAGTTGACTACTAGAAGGCACCAGATGGCCTATTTTGGGTATGTGGAAAAAGGGCATATGCAAAGCTCCCCTCTCGGTGGAAAGGGAGTTGTACCCTGGGAATCATACACCCAGGATTCTTTCTTTTACCAGAGCCAGACAGAGATCAGCCAGGAGTACCACTGTATGAGGATCTAAAAAGAAATAAAAGAGAATTGATTGGAGGATCTCAAAAATGGAGAGACGAGGAATGGCCCACTGAGCACATAATTGAAGCGTATGGGCCAGCCACATGGGCACAAGATGGGAGTTGGGGGTATCGAACCCCAATTTACATGCTGAATCAGATTATAAGACTCCAAACAGTTGTAGAAATAACAACGAACCAAACTGGTCAGGCATTGGAATTACTAGCTAGCCAACAAAGCCAAACAAGAGCTGCGGTGTATCAGAATAAGGTTGGCTTTAGACTACCTATTGGCTGAAGGAGGAGGTGT
Source organism: Aphelocoma coerulescens (assembly GCF_041296385.1). Lineage (NCBI taxonomy): Eukaryota > Metazoa > Chordata > Aves > Passeriformes > Corvidae > Aphelocoma > Aphelocoma coerulescens. Next base: position 2,965,540 of record NW_027184086.1, on the reverse strand, counting down.
TTGTGGAAAATTTAATACATCAGACTGTTGTTTGAAGATAGATGACCATGGGGATGCCATCCTAGATTTGCCAAAAATATCAGAAAAATAGACCATGTACCGGTCCAAAAGGGGGAATCTGCACTAAAACTTAGCTGGTGGGATAATGTATTGGGAATAGAATGGTGGAAGAAGCTAGGCTTCTTCCTTTTATGTGCCACTGCAGGCTTGATATTTCTCCCTTGCTTGATCCCCTGTTTCATTTGATTAATATTTACTGTGGTCCAAGGCATGCCTGTGGAACCAAAATTGGCTACATCTGGAACGGCACAAAAGATCATGGTGTTAAAGAAGCAAAATGATATCAAAGACCCCTTTGAAGAAGCAAGATTTATTTGTGAAAAAAAAGAGTAAATAATAAAGGCTAGAAAACAAGGTATACTGCTCAAGCCAAATGATCTGTAAAAACAGGAAAAGGGAGGTATTGTTATAAATGTATTGTGGTGTTGGCTTTTCGCATGTTATATAATTGTTATGAATGTATTGTGATGTTGGCTTTTTGCATGTTCCTTAATGTTAGAAAAAACTTGACCTAGATTCTGTAATGTAATACAGGATACAGAATGTCTATTGTTTATGTAGTCAATTTAGAAAAGATAGGCAGAGAAAGCCTTCACATGCCTGGAATATCTTATCAGAGAAGAAGAAAAACCAGAAACCAGAGAGAGAAGAATTTATGGAGGAAGCAGAGACGGAATGGAGCCAAGGAGGAAGATAAGGCTGATGGGATGATACACAGAATCTTGAAAGAATTTATGAATCATGCATGATTGTGATGAATATGCAATAAGAGATGTACTTTTAAAGACGATCTTTTGGATGTAGAGGTGTGCCTTTGGCTCTGCCAAAGCAGCCGGCCACAATACCCTTTTTGCTATTGTCTCCTAATTGTCCCTTTTATGAAACTTTTCTTAAAATTTTACTAAGAGTGAACCTTGTTTTTCACAGCCGCAACAATGGTTGTCAGAGGCATGGGGAGGAGGGGTGCACATGCGCCACATGCAGGAGGCAGCTAGAAGAAGCCTTGTCTCTGGGGGGACTTGGCCTGGCAACACCCCACAGGAGGCAGTCAGTAGGAGACTGTGGAGGGGCTTCTCCAATCTAGTCGCGAAAAGGTTTCCACCAGTGGATGACAAAGAAAGGTTGGACTGTACCAATGGTTCCCTGTTGTCAGGCAGCCTTTGGGAGGGGCTGGGGGCGAATAAAACCCAACTGCGTTGCTGCTTGTTTTGGGGGTCTCGCTGCTGTTCGCTGCTCCTGCTCGCTCCCTCCTTTGCCCTGGCCCCAGCCTGCCTTCTGGTTTTCCTGCCCTCTCTGGTTTGCCCTCGCACCTGTCCTACCTTCCTGTGCCCCTGACCACCACCTTGCCACTTTGCCCTGCGTTTCTGCCTGGGCTGCCAGCTTCCTTCTCTGCTGCCCCGATCCAGCTGGTCACCGTGACCCTGTCCAGGCTCCTGGTCCTCCCGTCCGAGCACCGCGTGTCCGGTGCCATCATAGCGGGAGCTGCGCCGTTCCAGGCGCCGCGCAGGCTTGGTCAGATCCAGCCCATCCACAGGCAGGCAGCGTGCACACCTCCCACCTGGACACCGACCGCACTGCCCTGACTCGCTGCTGGTAATGCCCTCTTTTTCTCTCTGTCCCCTCTCTCTCCTCTCCCCCAGTCCTTTTCTATTTTCCTTTCTTCTTTTCTGTCTCCTCTAGCTGTCTTTCACTTGGGCAACTACTTTTCCTTCTCCTTTTGTTGTCAAAAAATGGTTCTCAGATGCCTTGTTGGCTTAATTTCATTCCTGACCATCCATTTTTAAAAGAATTCCTTGCAGTTCCCCACAGTGAAACATGACACCCACATATCACATCATAAAGACCTTTGTTCATGTTGTCTAATTACAACTTTAAACACTGATACGACTATTGTTCCACATCTGTGAAGAATGAATTCTATTTTACATCTGGCTTATTTTACTTCCCTTGTTGTCTTCTTATGGAAATTTTCTTCCTCATATTCTTCAACATGAATGCCTTGGAAATAGCAAAACCCCTACTGAACAATGCAAACATTTTGAAGTACATCTGTCTCATTTCTACATTCCTTTCACTTCATCTTTGGTCCTGAACTTACCTCCTGCTTATACAGCTTTTATAATTTCAGTTTCTTCTTTAACTGTAATGTTATCTTCACATAACTGTTCTGCTAAAACAGTTTATAATGAAACCCAGTCTCATCTTCTAATGTTGAATTATTACTTGGTTGTCCTTACAATATTCAACCACGTTCAGGAGGTCAAGCCTCAACATGTATAATAGATGAAGGCCTTATCCAATCTGAAGCAAATCTACCAAACCTCCCTAAGTATCCACACACCACAGTCCTTATTTCCCTCTCTGATTTGTTTATTCTCATCCTCTGATTATTGCAGTGTTCATTCATTTAAGAAAACACGCAAATGAACAAACAAATTGATTACTGTTAGACCTTTAGTCCAATTACTTTTGCTCTTTGAAACAGTCTTTTTATCAGAGATGTTTCAGCCTAAAATGCCATAAAGTAATTTCATTTTTATAGTTGAAATATTATGGAAACAGTTGATCCAATCAGAAGCTCTTGGAAATCCGCATGCACTTTGTTATTTGAGATCTGAGATAATTTTATGTCAGCCAGTGAAACAGTGACTTAGCTGTTCACCCCCTCTCAATCTATTAATCAGAACATGGTAGGCAAATAGAAGGAAGATAATTAAACAGAAATATCAAAACCACTCCATGGTACAGAGAATGTGGTAATAAGTTTAAAAAAATTAACACTGTAGTAGCTGGCATGCAGATGTAAATTTGTGGGGCATTTACATAGACCCTGCTACTGTGCTGCAGAAAAATTATAAAAAACCCATTTAATTAAAGATTTGTAGATGCAAAACAGAAGAACAAATTTGAAAAATAGAAGTTTTCCATCCAACATAGCATGTGCTGGAACATGTGGTATGGGGTCAAGGCAGTGGGAAGGAGAGAGAGGTGATTCAAGCAAAGCCTGACTCTTGAGAAGGAGCAAAACAAATACATGTGACAGGCAAGGGCAGAACAGAGAGATCAAGATTAAGAATAATCAGGTAGCTGCAGATTCAACAAAAGAAGTGTGGTGTGTGTTACCAGGAAAGCTTGTAACAAATAATAGAAAGCATGAATCCAAATAAATGGATTTGTTCATGCTCATTCCAACCTTCCAGTCTAGACTTGAATAAGGAGTTGAGGGACTGATTATTCTGTTTTTCCAAATTGCAACCTTCTCTGTTATCTAGTAGAAGTAATAGGTATCTGTGAACAGCGGTAATGTAGAAATATGTTTGACTTTTCAGTTCTGTTAAATATAATCCAAAAATTTCCCAAATTATTTGCTAATCTTGTCATTTCCAAAACACATTTCTTCCATTGCTTCGTTTTACTGTATACAGTTTCAGCCTTTATTTCCACTTAATACTTTGTGAAGAAATAAGTTACTGGTTCAGAAAAAAACATCCTACCTAAAATACAGTAATATAACTTCCATATTTTTCCAAATTTTAAATAGTGTTTTGAAGTAATGGCTACTATTTAATAGTAAAAAATGGGAATAGAATAATGTGAAAGGAACTCAGAACTGGTTTACTTATCTTATATTTGTTATATATATATACATATATATATTAGCTTAGCTGTTGACCAAGGTAATTGAGTAATTCTAAAACACCAAAGCTATTTCTCAGTAGCACATATTTCGGCCTAGGCATGTGCTCAGCCTGGTCAAATCTGTCAGTAAAACTCTCCCAGCAAACAAAAAACTTCAAACAGAACAATTAAGTTAAGCATGAAAAAAAAGAGGACTGTCTTTACTGATATAACACTTCCTTATGCAAATAAAATAAGACACAAATTTACTATTATAGAATAGATGTCCTTTCATCTGTAATTGTCTCTGCTTTGTTTCAGGCATTCTAGTGAGTTGTAGTGAGCAATTTCACACACAGCATATACTCAGTTGGTACTGCAGATTTCTTTGTGGGTGTTCTAAATGTTCTGTGTTTAGAAAAACATGCACAAAGACCTCTACTTTGGAAGACAACAGGAAACCTGAAACCAATTCTTTTTAGAGAAAGAGCATAGCATGCCATATCTCAGTTTTGTAATCAACTGCAAAGTGGTAGAGCAAATGTTTTTAAATGTCCGTATCTGATACACAGAAATATTATGCCTATGTCTTTAGCATCACTTTTCTTCACTTTGTAATCAGTTGGACCAGAAAACAGTCCAAACTCAAATGCTACTTAGTTACAAAATCAGAGGATAACACCGAACATTTCCTTTTCTAACAGACAAAAAATTTACTGTAATTTCTCATCTTTCAAAGACAAAAGGCTGTCTTCAGATGACATCCTGAGCAAGAAATTGTTCTTGACCAAAGAAAACCTAAAATAAATTCAGATGTCAAGTAGGTAGTGACCTCTTGCTGCTTCTTAGGTACAAGGCATCCAAGAGAAGACTACTTGGCATTATTGGAAAGTTACATAAAAGTGAAACACAATCTCTATTATCTCTATTTGTTATCTCTATTTGTCTATCTTTTGCATGGAAACAGTATCATAGTCCTATACACTAAATAAATCCTTCTCTACATCTCTATAAATTTTATTTTTTTTTTCTTAAGTCACATTGGTGTAGTGTAGAAGGATTCTTTGGATTCTTTTAATGAAAATAGAATTCCCATGAGAATAAAATTAGCACAAGTAACTAGAAATGGGACATATGACTGAAAATATTAAGAAGTCTTTAAGATCAAGAAATAATTTGTACTAATTAACCAGCTCATTTACTCGACTCTCTAAGGCATATATGGAAAAAAACCACAAGTATTTTCATCTTGGAAGTTCATACCTACATAACCTAGATGTCTTCCTATTTCCAGATTTTCCATACATTTTTTTATCCTCATCCAAAATTGTAGTGCCATTACAATCTCAATTTTTGAAATGACACATATACAAAAATAGCCATATGACTGCATGGCTGAGCTGTGAATGGAAAAGAATTTTCCACACAAAATGTGCAAGAGCCCAGATGTTCATTTAGTAGAAAACTAACAGAAATGTTTAATTCCTGAATTGAACTGGAAGAGGTTGTCTTCAGAAAGAAGAAATTGTGTGGTCCCCTTAAATCCCAGTCAAATTTCATGGAGAATTTAATGCATTTGTTATTACATTTACACTGATGTACTAAAAGCATAACTTGTCAATTTGTTAGCACATCATTCACAATAACATAAGTTATGATGGTTTGTCCTTTAAGCAGTTTAGGAACAGCATTAAATTCTTTGCCGAGGTACCTATATCAGATCCTAAACTAAACTACCAGGCTCTTTAAACATGCATACAAGGTACACCTGTATTTATAAATGAGGAGGTATTAGACTACACACAGGTCTCAGCAGCAATGCCTGGAGATAATAAAAACAAACTTGAATTCTTTGTTATGCAATAGGGAAAGTGGTTTGCATGATGAACATGATTTCAGGAAGCTCTGAAATCCACACTTATCTCTGAAGGTGAAGCCACCTTGTCCTCTTAGGTTCATTTGAAAGCAGTACAATATCTTGAACTACAAGCAAAAATGAGTTTCTTTATCTTCAATTTTATTTTCTTTTTACCAATATCAGTTTCTTAAGCTCTTTCAATCCCTTGGGCTTAGAGGTTTATCAGCATTTTGAATGAATAGTGAACTAGAATAATACACCTCATTGGCATAGAATACTTTTTATTTTATATTGAGTAAGCATGATTCCTATTCATTTCTTAATGTTAAAATATCCAGCATAAAAGAGTTACAATCTTCACATGCGTGCAATATTCGTGCAGGTTAATTCACATGCCCTAGAGACATTTGATCCTGTAAATCAACATATCCTTTATCTCAAATATTTGTGCAAAACCAATTTCAAATCCTGTTTTCGGTTTATTTTCCTATGTTGCTAGTTCTCCTTTGGTGTAACTGTTAAGTTAGCATAAGCATGGCTGCACAAGTAACTTCTTTAGTCTGATGTAATGAATACGCAAGAATCAGTTAATGCAATAATTGTTTACTCAGGCTCAAAAAGAGGCACTTTTTCCTCAGGATCAGGATAAAAATTCAGCAAGAATTATGTCTGACATTTCTAAATTCATTGTCATTTAGATGGAATTTAAGAGAAATTTATAATGGAATGTGTAATGGACTTGCTGAAGTCTCATTTTAATGCATTAGATGCTCTCTTACAACATTGTAGTCCAGTCCTTGGTTTTGATTCTCTTGTAATATAAAAGTAACTGCATTTATGTCTATCACTGAAAGGAAAAAAAATATTTTCTGTGTTGCCAGCTACTGCAAAGATTTGTGACCATTTAAAGTATTCTAGCTTGCATTATGAAAGCTATAAAAAGTCTAATAGGAAAGCAATAGAGTATATATAATGAAAAGGACATATTGCTTATAAAATATAATTTATTTTATAAAAAAGCATTGATGAGAAGAGACAACACTGTGAAACTATTAAAATGAGTAATACAGGTTGAAATCTAAAGCTATTGCTAATGAGACATGTAAATAAAATTTGACCAAAGGAATTCTGGGATACTGCAGAGCCTCTAGAAACAAGAAAGATTTTGTATTTTCCGTTCACTGAAGCTCTTTAAAGTGATGTCTACCAGAGATTTTTTTAGATTGTATTTCTTGAAGTATTATATGTAAAAGCCTACAGAGTGAGCATATAGGTAGGTAATGTTGCTGTGGTCTTAATATGGTTCAGTATGGTTTTAGAGATCAACAATAGAACTAGTAGAAAAATGTGATTGTTGCTCACTTATACTTAAGAACTATAATCAGGACAAACAAGGGACCTATATGCTTCCAACACTGTCATTTTCAAAAATATTATTAAGGCATGCTAGATAGTGCATTTCAAATTAATATAATGTATTTTAAAAAGTATGTTGAGTGAGACACTAGCTCTGCTGAAGTCAGTTGTAGACTGCATCATAATTCTACTTCTTAGACATTTCTGGGATACTTAAGTCTCTGTGCACAAAATGACTGAGATGTAGAGAACTATGTTTTTTATGCTGTGATGTGTTGCTGAGGAAGATGAAATCTTAGCTAGAGTTGAAAGCAATCAGGTTAGTCAGATGCAAACAGAAAAAAATAGGTGACACCAAAGCAACTTCAGTGCAGTGCGCTTAATGGAATATAACTCCATCAAACTGGTTTGGAGATTAGATAAAAAAACCTTGGACTAAGTATGTAATTAACTGAAGTCAGTAAAGATATTTGAATTAGAGTCTAGCTTTGTTGAATGATAAAATTTCTTTAGTTGTTAATACAGGGAAATGGTAAATCTGACAAAGAAAAAATTTTGGTAGAGGAAACAAAAAAATAGTAAGCTCAAGAAACATTATAGAAGGCTTGGAAAATATGAAGTTGAGGATTACTTGGCTAAAGTAAGTACTTGAGTAAAGATCTGAGTGACAAAGTATATTGTGGAGTTGACATATCTGAAGCTTGAAAACAGTTGTAAATATGTCTATACAAATGTGTTGTTAGTTGTATATCTAACAGACTTCCAGAAGTGAAAGGTCTGTTGGAGAGTAATTTCACAGTAGAAATTAAGAGACATGTATTACATGTTCAGAAGGAAAAATTACCTACATATCATCAATCTAAAATTTTTCTCTGATCTTTTCTATGAAGAAGTTATTAAAAAAAAAAAAAAGAAAATAGGTTTCCATGTGGACAAAATTATTAATAGTGATGTATTTTAATTCTTGACTTTGTTTTCTATAATAAAAATTTCAACTATTTTGTTTGGAAATAGATGTGAAGACTATCAATACGCTATTAAATTGACCATACAAGTATTGTAACAACTTGCTTGCTTTAACAGGCTTGACCTCTAACATAAATATCTTCATAGCAGGTCTTTATGAGAGAAAGCAAACTAAGTATTTTCAACTCTTTTAACTTTGTCAAGCTTCTTTACTGCAAAGTTGATTGATTTAAAGAGCTTATGACTCAATGTATTTCTTTTGTTCAACTTGGTATATCCCCTCTATTATTTGCTAATTCTCTTCAAGAAGGTGTCTCATCCTCATAAACATTTTTTGCATATCTATGAGGCAAAATACAATCTTGATAATTTAGATTAGCCCTCAAAAAATAAAAATTGGGAATGTGTTTTTTCAATGGCTGAATTAAGTCATGACAAGAAAGAGAGGATGGCTGAATAAAAATCACACTTCCACTTGAAGACCTCTAACTATTACTGTTTTGAATAAATTTCAGAAAGTTTATTGTGGTGTAAATTGATGTTTATCTTAAAACAACTAGTATAAATATTTTTACTGGTTAGACTTTGGTAATACAGCTTGTTTTTCAGATTGATATGCTAAGTCTCCTGTGAAGTTAATGTGGCAATTAGTCTATTTTCTCCTTTTTATTTAGGTTAAATTAAGTTTCTTCAACATGTTTCTTCAACTTTTCCTTGACGTTTTTTATTGCTGTCTTCCTCTAACCTCCAGTTTAGTTTTGGTTTATTTTCTGAAAATTCTGTTCAAATTGGGAAAAAACATTCAAGACCTGTCTCATCAACTATAACCATTATAGAGCAATCTGTAATCTGTATTATTCATTCATAGGTACACATATATATGGAGAACTCTGTGTGTGTGTGTAAACATATTGTTCTATTAAAATCAGTTAAAATAAGTCAAATAAACATCAGGTAAGTATACAGGGGTTCCTTTTATTATAGTAAGTGTAGCATTATCATATTACTAACACCCAATATATCTCACTTTAAACACAGTGTGATATTAAAAGGTGAACAGGCATTACATTTTACATGTTTCCTTTATTTGCCACTGTTCTTCTTAAAGAATTCCCCAAAATTCACTGACCATACCTCTCTTGATAGATTTGATTTCCTCTAGTTCTATATTAGGCAAATTTCCTATGACTTTCATAGGTGTCTTTAAATAGGAAATGTTTCCACTCACAAGCATTCTGTTAGTCTGGTGGACTCCCTCTTTATGAAGCATTTCTCTGACAATGTTAGCACATATAAGACCATTATGTGTCTAAATTCTTGGATCAATATATCCCAGGAAGTCATGGGAACATTTTCTGCCCTTTCAGACAAAGTTTAGACACAACATGAGACAGTATTTTTTTAAAGTCAAAAAACCAAAGTAACTTTAAAAAAGACCCAAAACATTACTGCGGAGATAAGTCTACATTTTTCATATGGATCCTGGCCATTCCACCTGGATCACTCTGAAATTCCACTTTAATATTAAAGCTGAAAAGGTTCTCTTCTATTTACCTTTTCTGTTACTGATATAAATTTTCTACTGGAATTTCTTTTGTTTCACATTCTGTTCTTGCATGACAGAGGTATGGTATAGAGTCTATCTATAGAACAGTCAGGGAATTTTCTGCAGTCAGACTTCCAAGTAATTTCATTTGTCAAGTTCCTGAAAAACTGTGTGCTCAGGTCTGACATCAAGGGAAAAATTAACTTTTGTATGTATCTCAGGAAATTATGAGATAATGAATTCTTCTCATATAAAAATTGTTAAATGGTGTCAAGACTATAAATTTTTAACCAGGTGTACTAGTTTGAAAATAAACCAGTGAGAGGCACCAAGTCAGAATAACAATTTAATGGAAATTAAAGAAAAGGAAAAGAAAGTAAAAGAAAACACTGACAGAGCCAAGATACAACCTGAATCCCTATTAGGCAGGGTAGTGGTAGCAGTCTGGTGGAATGGTGGCTGCAATCCTCTGAAGTGGTGATCCTGTAGTAGAAGGGGTCTGCTCTTCCTCAGAAAGTCCAGCGGTGGCTGTGTAGCTCCTGTCCTCTGGAAATCCAGTGGAGCCCCGTCCCTTTGATGCTCAGAGTCCCAGTTATATCCATGATGGGATGCTTGGTTCCTCCCTCTGGGTGGAGCATCTCACAATGAGGTAATGAGTCATGAGGCCAGGTGTTGATTAGGCTCGTTAACAGAAGATAGTCCGGAGGGAGTTATCTCTGAGTCATGCAGCAGGACAATGATGGGCCATTAACAGAAAGATAGTCTGGGGGGAGGAGGCAAGGAAAACACTGCCCCACCTGATTTCAACAGCTCATGAGGATGGTAATAGAATACACCTCAACCCAGGACATTATCCACCCCTTATTCTATTACCATCTACATCATCCCAAATCAATACCTTCTTAAACTCTAAACACACATACATATATATATATATATATATATATACAATGAAACCCTACACACCGTTCTCACCTAAGATTAGGTCTCCCTGTGGTACACAACGGGTTTCCCCATCTTTTTGCATTACCCACCAAGTGCAACCAGGTCCTTGAGCAAAGACAATCCCACGGATGGGTTTGCCTTTGCCTGAGGTGGGATTAATCCAAACAGTCTTTCCTAAAATACCTCTCAGGTGTACCACAGGGACTCTATCTCCATCCACTGTGTGCAAGGGTTCAGACTCGGCAGGACCAGCTCGATTGATGGACCCTCGGGTATTGACCATCCAGGTAGCCTTCGCTAAGTTCGCTTCCCAATTTTTGAAGGTTCCCCCACCAAGTGCCTTTAGGGTGGTTTTAAGTAGTCCATTGCAGCGTTCAACTTTTCCGGCAGCTGGTGCATGATAAGGAATGTGATATATCCATTCGATACCATGTTCTCTGGCCCAGGTGTTGATGAGGCTGTTCTTAAAATGAGTCCCGTTGTCTGACTCGATCCTGTCCGGGGTGCCATGTCTCCACAGGACTTGCTTTTCCAGGCCCAAGATGGTGTTCTGGGCTGTAGCATGAGGCACAGGGTAGGTCTCCAGCCATCCAGTGGTTGCTTCAACCATGGTCAACACATAGCGCTTGCCTTGGCGAGTTTGGGGAAGGGTGATGTAATCAACTTGCCAGGCTTCCCCATACCTGTACTTTGACCATCGTCCACCGTACCACAGAGGCTTCACCCGCTTGGCCTGTTTGATTGCAGCACAGGTCTCACAACTGTGGATGACCTGTGAGATGCTGTCCATGGTAAGGTCCACCCCTCGGTCACGGGCCCATTGGTATGTTGCATCTCTCCCCTGATGACCAGAGGCATCATGGGCCCAACGAGCTAGGAATAATTCTCCCTTGTGCTGCCAGTCCAGATCCACCTGTGATACTTTCACCTTGGCAGCTCGGTCCACCTGCTCGTTGTTGCGATGTTCTTCATTAGCCCGACTCTTGGGTACGTGCGCATCCACGTGTCGAACCTTCACGGTCAGCTTCTCTACTCGGGCGGCGATGTCCTGCCAAATCTCAGCGGCCCAGATGGGTTTCCCTCTGCGCTGCCAGTTGGCTTTTCTCCAGCGAACCAGCCATCCCCACAGAGCGTTAGCTACCATCCACGAGTCGGTGTAGAGATAAAGCCTCGGCCACTTCTCTCGTTCAGCAATATCCAAAGCCAGCTGGACGGCTTTAAGCTCTGCAACCTGACTCGATCCACCTTGTCCCTCGGTAGCTTGTGCAACTTGCCGTGTGGGGCTCCATACTGCAGCTTTCCACTTCCTGTTAGTGCCTACAATTCGGCAGGAACCATCAGTGAAGAGGGCATAACGTCTTTCAGTCTCCGGTAGCTCATTATATGGTGGGGCTTCCTCAGCACGAGTCACTTGCTCTTCCTCTTCTTCAGAAGATAATCCAAAAGTCTCACCTTCAGGCCAGTTTGTTATAATTTCCAGAATCCCAGGGCGATTCGGGTTTCCAATACGGGCACGCTGTGTGATGAGAGCAATCCATTTGCTCCATGTGGTGTCGGTGGCGTGATGCATGGCAGGAACCTTTCCCTTGAACATCCACCCCAGCACTGGTAGTCGAGGTGCCAGGAGGAGTTGTGCCTCTGTGCCGATTACCTCTGAGGCAGCTTGGACTCCTTCATAGGCGGCCAAGATTTCCTTCTCTGTGGGAGTGTAGTTAGCTTCAGATCCTCTGTAGCTTCGGCTCCAGAATCCCAGTGGTCGGCCACGAGTCTCACCAGGCACCTTCTGCCAGAGGCTCCAGGACAGACCATGGCTCCCGGCTGCAGAGTAGAGCACATTCTTCACCTCTGGTCCTGTCCTGACTGGGCCAAGGGCTACCGCATGAGCGATTTCCTGTTTGATCTGGGCGAAGGCTTGCTGCTGTTCAGGGCCCCAGTGGAAATCGTTCTTCTTGCGGGTAACCAGGTAGAGAGGGCTCACAATCTGGCTGTACTCAGGAATGTGCATTCTCCAAAAACCTATGGCGCCTAGGAAAGCTTGTGTTTCCTTCTTGCTGGTCGGTGGAGACATCGCAGTGATCTTGTTGACGACCTCGGTGGGAATCTGACGTCGTCCATCTTGCCACTTTACTCCCAGGAACTGGATCTCTTGGGCAGGTCCCTTGACTTTGCTCCTTTTGATGGCAAAGCCAGCTTCCAGGAGAATCTGGATGATTTTCTCTCCTTTCTCAAATACTTCCTTTGCTGTGTTTCCCCACACGATGATGTCGTCGATGTATTGCAGATGTTCTGGGGCCTCACCCTTTTCCAGTGCAGTTTGGATCAGTCCATGGCAAATGGTGGGACTGTGCTTCCACCCCTGGGGCAGTCGGTTCCAGGTGTATTGCACACTCGTCCAAGTGAAAGCAAACTGGGGCCTGCATTCTGCTGCCAAAGGAATGGAGAAGAAGGCGTTGGCAATGTCAATAGTGGAGTACCACTTCGCTGCTTTGGACTCCAGCTCGTACTGAAGTTCCAACATGTCCGGCACAGCAGCGCTCAATGGTGGTGTGACTTCATTCAGGCCACGGTAATCCACTGTCAGTCTCCATTCCCCGTTGGACTTACGCACTGGCCATATAGGGCTGTTGAAAGGTGAATGGGCCTTGCTGACCACCCCTTGGCTCTCCAGTTTACGAATCATCTCATGGACGGGAACCACAGAGTCTCTGTCTGTGCGGTATTGCCGACGGTGTACTGTTGCTGTGGCGATTGGTACCTGTTGTTCTTCAACTCTTAGCAGTCCCACGGCAGACGGGTCATCTGAGAGGCCAGGCAATGTACTCAGTTGTCTGATATCTTCTGTCTCCACAGCAGCTATCCCAAAAGCCCAACGATGTCCTTTTGGGTCCTTGAAATATCCATTTCTGAGATAGTCTATGCCGAGAATGCACGGGGCCTCCGGGCCAGTCACGATGGGGTGTTTCTGCCACTCGTTCCCAGTTAAACTCACTTCAGCTTCCAGTACAGTCAGCTGCTGGGATCCTCCTGTCACCCCACAAATAGAAATGGGTTCTGCTCCCACATACCTTGATGGCATCAGAGTACATTGAGCGCCTGTGTCAACCAAAGCCGTGTATTTTTGTGGGTCAGCTGTGCCAGGCCATCGGACCCACACAGTCCAAAAGACCCGATTATCCCTTTCCTCTACCTGGCTAGAGGCAGGGCCCCTCTATTCCTGGTTCTGGTGCATGTTGCTCCCTTCCGGTGAGTATGTTCCTGAGGTCCCTTCAAGAGGATCAGTCATACTGTCATTCTGGTACCGTCTGGAGTTCTGTGTGCGAGAGACCGGAGCAATGTTGACTCTAGATGCGCTTCTTGTGGTAGTTGTCCCTCTTTTTAGTTCACGTACCCTGGCTGCTAAGGAGGAGGTGGGTTTTCCATGCCACTTACTCATGTCTTCTCCATGTTCCTGAAGGAAAAACCAGAGATTACCTCGTGGCGTGTATCCTCTCTCCCTGGTTGGGGGGCGCCGGCTCCTAATGGCAGAGACTCTTGTTGGTTCTGGCGAGATGTGATAAATCTCTTCCTTAAGCTCCTTTTTCAATTTCTGATGGCCTTCTTCAACCAAGCTCCGGACTTGCTCAGCCAAAAGACTTGTTTCCACGGATGAGACATGGGTGCGAAATGGGGCTGTGACAGTGTCCTCGTAAATCCTCAGCTTGTTCACCAAGACGCCCACCCTGTCCTCGCCTTCCCTCCATTGCAGCGTTGCCAGGTAACGGGAGTATATCTCTGGTCCAAGGCGTGCGAACCTCAACCACATCTGTGATGTGCACTGGACACCATCTGGGCTCTTAGGAAATCTCTCATCTTCTGAGAAAATGATCTCCAGCACAGCCAATTCCCTCAGGCACCGGATACCTTGTTCCATTGTGCTCCATTTTCCTTGGTGTACCTGGAGGTCTTCTTTACAAAGGTACCTGTCCCTGACACTTGTAAGCAGTCGCCGCCAGAGGCTGAGGGTTTCTTGGGTTCTCCCGATCCCCTGGTCAATGACCACATCCCGGGACAGAGATCCCAGTTGCCTGGCCTCACTTCCGTCTAGAATAGTGTCATTGGCTGCAGCGTCCCAGATGCGGAGCAGCCAGGTCAGGATGGACTCATTCGTCTGGCGGGTGAATTCCCTCCGCAGGTCACGCAGCTCACCCAGGGATAGTGACCGAGTGATGATCTCTGGCTCTGCCTCTTCTGCTGGGTGCGAAGGTCCTGCTGCATCCTCGTCAGTCACTATGCGGACTGACTTGCTTTTTGATTTCTTCTTCTGCACGGGGGCAACTGCAATCGGTTTAGGCTGTTCTGGTTCAGTGATGGTTTGCGTGGGGATGCTGACAGTGCTTTTGGTTCCTTTCTCCTCTGTGTCAGTCTGCGTAGACATGGGCGCTGTTGTCTTGCGTCTGGCTTCTTTCTCCTCTGTGTCAGTCTGCGTAGACATGGATGCTGTCGTTTTGCATTTGGTTTCTTTCTTCTCTGTGTCAGTCTGCGTAGAGATGGACACTGTTGCTTTGCGTTTGGTTCCTTTTTCCTTTGTGTCAGTCTGCGTAGACATGGACGCTGTTGTTCTGCATTTGGTTTCTTTCTTCTCTGCGACAGTCTGTGCAGACATGGTGTTTGTTGCTCTGCTCTTCTTCCCTCCCTCATCCTGAGGATGCTGTGCCATAGCTCTGATTCTGAGCATGGTGTACATGGTGCAGGCTGTACAGAGAAGACAAAGCAGAACTGACAGCAAGTTTATGCTATCTTTGACATCCAGAGGGAGTTCAATATTTTCAAAAACTGCTGTGCCTGGCCTGAAAGGCTGGAAGAAACCACTCTCTACTCCTCCCACCAGGGGTTGGGTGCGATTGTTGAGGAGATCCCAGAAATAGGAGCCCAGACTAGGACAACCAAACAAAATGGAGTATATTTTCCGAATGGCATTCATCGCCTCGCAGGTTATTATGCTATAGACATAATAAACCATTAAAGCAATTCTCATACCATTCCCTGGTTTTAACAGGAGTAATACTACAGGCAGGTAGTTCCCCATGTGAGGAAAGATATAGAGAGCAAGATACAGTACCCATGCAGACAAGCTGAGCACCATGGTGAATACAAAATTGTAATTCTGACTTTCTCTCAGAGCAGGCCCCACGTTGGGCGCCAAATTATGTACTAGTTTGAAAATAAACCAGTGAGAGGCACCAAGTCAGAATAACAATTTAATGGAAATTAAAGAAAAGGAAAAGAAAGTAAAAGAAAACACTGACAGAGCCAAGATACAACCTGAATCCCTATTAGGCAGGGTAGTGGTAGCAGTCTGGTGGAATGGTGGCTGCAATCCTCTGAAGTGGTGATCCTGTAGTAGAAGGGGTCTGCTCTTCCTCAGAAAGTCCAGCGGTGGCTGTGTAGCTCCTGTCCTCTGGAAATCCAGTGGAGCCCCGTCCCTTTGATGCTCAGAGTCCCAGTTATATCCATGATGGGATGCTTGGTTCCTCCCTCTGGGTGGAGCATCTCACAATGAGGTAATGAGTCATGAGGCCAGGTGTTGATTAGGCTCGTTAACAGAAGAAAGTCCGGAGGGAGTTATCTCTGAGTCATGCAGCAGGACAATGATGGGCCATTAACAGAAAGATAGTCTGGGGGGAGGAGGCAAGGAAAACACTGCCCCACCTGATTTCAACAGCTCATGAGGATGGTAATAGAATACACCTCAACCCAGGACACCAGGAATCCAGACTCTCTGTGGAAAGTACTAATCTTTTTAGTAACCTGACATATTTCCAGATGACAGTAAGAGAGTATAAGATCCTCAAAGGAAAAATGGTGAAATTGCAAGATCAATGAAACTGGATTTTTTTTTTAATTATATAATTAGATAGTATCAGAGTTTCTGAAAGCTCAGAAGCACAGAAAAATAAATAGGAAAGTATTTTGAAAGGAAATTTAATGTTCAGATACCTCATTTTCTGGAGCAGTTCTTCTGTCTTGGGGAAATTGGTGCCCATTGTATTCCTTTTTAGAAATATCCACACCAAAACAGTCATCAAACTTTAGTCAATATCAGTCTGTGATAAAAACCCCACCAAATTAATGACATAAAATTGGGGGGAAAAATAAGGAAAGCATGGATTTTTTTTTCTTCTTTGCTGAGTGTTCAACATCATTAAACCAAACATGCTTCTGATTGTTTATTCTTATTCCTGTTAGTTTGAGAGTAACATCAAGAGATTGAATTGAGAACAATTTTAAGCTTTATTTTATAGCACATCTCTCATTCCACTCTTTCAATATGGTTCCTAAGATGTCCCCTTGGGAAAATCTTTACACAGGTGTTTTGTAACAGCAGAGCTCTCCATTGACCATATGTCTCATTAAACAATGAGCAGAGAATGGCGGAAGTATTTTTTAATACAGCTTTATGATTTTGTTTCTGACATTTTCCCCATTATATGGAGAATAATATTTCTTCCCTTTCATCAAGAACAAACTCCAAAATATTAAGGTTTTCTTTCTGGGACTGCTGAGTCCTGCGGCTTTGTGTTTTGGGTTTGGTTTGGGTTTTTTTGAGGGGGAAGGCTGTTTTTTTTTGTTTGGGGTTTTTTGTGTGTTTCTCCAGGATATTTTATATCATGGCAATACCTGCTAGTATTGAAATACTTAAGGCTATGTCATCAATTCCATCATAACCCTCTTATTTTCATAAATTTTTGATTCAGCTGTAAAATTTTACTTTGTGGATAAGTTGGAGCAGGAGGTTTCATCCTTAAAGGCTATTTGGTTTTGGTTTGCTTTGCTTTTATAATTAAGGTTAAAACCAGATAATTTGACTTTTTTAAAAGTGGAATAGTCTGTGAAAGCGCAAAAGAAGCCATTTATTGTATGTCCATATGTTTTGGTCTTACATCCTTGGGGAGTACATAACTTATTCATCTACCACATGGAAAAAGCCACATGCTGATATATCTACTAAGTACAGATAAATGCTGAGACACTCTCCCATTTGAAACACTTAATTACTACTACAAATTGGATTTTTACAGACTATTTAAAAATGTCATTCTCTTATCACTTTAAACTTGTTTAAAATCTGAGTTGCTACTACTTTTGGCTTCTGATCACCTTAAACCTCTTAAAACCCAAACTATAAATAGAGTGATGCAAGGCCTTTGCTTTGATTTTTGACTGCTGTTCACTTTCAGGGCTTTAAAACCCCTGTAAACAGAACAGTTCACATTTGGTATAAAGGACAAACAACTCAAAATTATACTTTTATTCTACTTAAATTATTATGTGTGCATGTTTATACATGTCTCAAAATTCTCTGGCCCTATAAGTGAAAGGACTTTAGAAAATTATTAAATTCCCAGTGACCGAAAAGGATATAATTTCATTAATTTGAATCAAATCCTTGAATTCTTAGAATCTCCAGGAAATATGTTATCACAGATTTGTGTGTTATCATATTGTTAACTCATACAGAAGACAGAACTTTCTGATTGTGACAGAGGCTGCTGCTAGCAAGTACCACACATGTAAAACAAACGGCCCAGAAGTTGCTTTTGCTTAAGCACGTGCAGCCTGTGCTGAGATTCCAGCTTACTTAGTTCCCAGACCTGAGAAATTTGCAGCACACCACAAGTGGAAGGAAGAAAGTTTCTATCTCCTGTGTAAGTTTGGTCGCAGTCACTGCCTCCTAAGGTAAAACTGGAGAAAAGAGAAGCTATGGTCTCCCACATCTCAGAGAGAGGCAGGAGCTCAGAGTGTAGGACAGACCAATACATGTTCCAACAGCTCAATCTGCATGGCATGATTCTGTGCTGTAGCCGAGAATTAAGAAGCTCTTTCACAGTGGTTAATTGAAAGAGATATGTATAAAGTCACATTAAACCTCTCACAGATGCCGATCCGTTTGTGGCGTTAGATCTGTGGGCCAAAGAGCCAAGGAAGTTAAAGTATCCAAATTTCTCTCAAAACATGCAAGGCTTTATTGTAGTCTTTATTTAACTTTTCAGATCTTCAGTTTTCCATAGTATCAAAATAACATTATGTATTCTGAGGAAGAAAGTAGTGCGCTTACCTTCAAAACCGCTGATGTACCATGATTTGCCATAATATCTGTTTGGATAATATTTAAACTAGTATAAAAAAATTATTTTACTTCAATCTTGATTTGGTTAGACAATATGTTTTAATTTGAAAGCTGTATTTTTCTATTATTGACTTCATCATCCATATCACACCTTACAGTGAGTTTTATAAACACATATGTAATTCATCATGTTCATGCAGCTATAAAGATATAAAGACAATGTTCAATTCCTGAAATTGGCTTAATTACTTTTTTCTAAAATGTTAAATGGAGGGGATGGGGGGGCTTGTTTATTTCTTGGAAACGTGATGTAACTGCTCTGTTTTCTACAATCTGGACTCTCCTCTTAATCATTTAGTAACTAATTTTCAGACCATAGGGTATACAAAAATTTGCAATTATATTTCAGATTCCATAAACTATTTATAACTGAATCCTAACAGTCTCAACAATTATTAAATTTTTCTCTACTATGAAATAGTGCATTATGAAAAATAAAAGACCTACAGATTGAACACAGTGCTACTTTGCAATATATTCTGTCTTTTGTAACTTCTACTTCTGAAGGAAAAACATACCTGAGGGATTCTAGAGATAAAAAAGTCTTGTGTTATATTGGAAGAACTTTCTCAAAACTCTAATAGGTAATCTTGGCTCTCTCCACACACATACAACATGCATTTTTCCAGTTATTAAAAACGCATTAATCTGCTGTCTCACTGTTGTCTATTTAGAATATTACTCTTCTGGAAAGCTACTATGTAACTTTAGGGAAAAAAATCACAACGCTTCTCATCTACATTTCAATCTGCTCAAAATGCTGTACTTTCCCTTAAAATTTTACCTCTTTTCTCACAAGTAAGGGAAAAAACACAGAGGATGGTTTTTCTGACCTCTGCTCACCAGAAACAGCCTTGCTGAGACACAAAATACCCAACAAAAAAGCCCCACACACAAACAAGCAAAAACATCAACCAACCAAACAATAGAACTCCAAAAACAAAATTTAAAAAATCCCAACCCAAACACCCCCACCAAAAAAACCCACTGACTCTCCCTGCCAAGGTGACTATTATTTCTCTTCCAAGTAACTGATAAGACCAATCACATAATACTACTGTGCTTTCAATTTCTGCCCATGGCAGCAGAGATCCTAGGGACAGATTTTCACTCCAGTGATATTTTTTGAAGTAATGTTTCAATAGTTCCTTTTCATATGCTGCTCCCTTTTTGTCCCATTTGGTATGGGGAAATAAAATATTGGTAAAGATCCTTCTCTTATAATAATTCAACCACAGTAGTTGTCTACTATTTGCACAGTTTTATACTGTCAAATTTGATGTTCTTCACTGATTTTAATGACTGGGTAAAGAGGAACACAAGTAATTCCTTTGGTGCCTAACTGTATTCCAAAATCTTGTCCTTTGCATTTATCTGTTATTAGTAAAGGCCACAAGAATAATGCCAATTATTTCTATCAGTAAGTGGCCTTAATTCACAATTATAGAGACTAAATACATGTGTCCATAAAGTCATCACTAAGGGGAGAGATGGAGAAGAAATGGTGAGAGAACAGCAATTTCTTGAAACTTCAAGTGGATTGCAGAAAAATATAAGCTGATCTCAGGGGTGCGTCTTTCCAGTTCTGTGGGCTGATGTGTACAAAACACACATCATAATTCTGCCAACATTTTTACTAGCCCCTGTGGGAGACACTGCCTTCAGCTCTGCATAGAAAGAGCATTCGCAACAGAGGAAATGAGACTTGTTAGATGGCACTGTTAACACAGAGAAAACTCCCTCTGAAGTGTTCTGTACATGCATGGAGCCTGAGGAAAGAAAAAAAAAAAAAAGATTGTGCATTATCTGTTTGTAATGGATTAGGCATTGTTTGTTTTGAGATATTTCTTTTTTTATATTTCTTCTTGCTGTAACCAAGAAAATTTTTATCTGTTCTAATTAGCAGGAAGCTGAAATAACACTGTTAAATATTAGTGTAATACTGTATCATTGGCTAACACTTAAAATGTGCCTACAGGGACATTTGTGTTATTGGGAAGAGGTATTGGGAGAAGTGTGACAAGGCATAAGCATTTGTGTATTCCATGAATTTCATCCAGAAATAAGAAATCCTGTCCAATTACATGCACTTTATTGAGACTGTAGAGCTGCTTTTCAACTGGATGGTATTTGTGACCTGAACTCACTCAGTTCTCTTGATTTTGAAGTTTGTATGCTTTTTACTTGTTAGTTTGATTGCCTTTCTAAGGAATGTTCCAGCTTTCAGAGTCATTACTGTCATTCTCTTACCCCAATCAGTTCAATGGCTGTCTAGAATAGGTTGTGAAACTTTTTATTCTGAAATAATGTGCAAAAGACATGCTACCTGGTAAGATGTATTTCCTTCTAAAAATCAGGCCAAATTTAAAGGATTTTTAAAATGTGAGAGAAATATTTCAGATTTAGTGATACCAATCAGGAAACTTTTTACTGCTTAGATATAAAATAGCATTGAAATTTGACACATTGAAACTTCTCAAAATACTGTTTCAATGCTAATTAAGATAAACTATTCATCAGATGCTGTAAAGAAACTGGCAAACTCATTTTTTGTAAAAGGAGAGAAGAACCTTTCAACAAATGTGATTTTTGCTAGTCCATGTTTCCCTGTACACGTGGCCTTTGCCTCTGACGTATGATGTCAGGACTTTAAGAAAGTTGAAGTTTCTGTGTGCAGAGAGTGAATGGTAGTGTTCAGGTAGTTCTTTGTGTTTATGAAACCAGTTTTCTCTTATTCTGTGGCAGAAATCCCCTGTAAGAAAGAACTTATAGGGAACTATATTTAAGAAGGTCCCCTTGTTCTGCTGAACTGCAATTAGAAGAGACGAGGAGACTGAGTATGCTTTTTCAGAGGATTTTTCAATTGTGTTGTGGGTTCCTGAATACTACAAAAACAACAACAACAACTACTACAACAACTACAATAACAACGAAAAAGAAATCAGGCATGGGAAAATTTCTTCACCAAAACAGTGGTAATGTCCAGGGAAATTGTTGAGGCACCATTCCTGGAGATATTTAAAAGGCATGTAGAAGTGGAGCTTAGGAACATGATTTAGTGGTGGACTTGGGACTGTGAGGTTAGGATGAAGTCAATGACATTAGAGGTCTTTTCCAACCTAGATGATTGATTCTATTCTATTCTATAGTTCTGTGATCAGTAGGAAGAAATTTTGCTTTTGCAGTCACAAAAGCCTTTGAAAGCTTATCTTCCAATCCACTTTATAAAGAAAATAATAGTTCATAGGATGATTATAACTGGCACATTGTAAAATGTGTAACTGGTCAACAGAGTGCTTGAAAAGTATTAAAATGTATTTTTCTGATCAAGTGATCAAATCCTCCCTGCTATGTCAGAGAACATCTGTCTATCATTAAAATGGGTGGTAAATTATTAGTCAAGGCTTTCCAGATTGTGAGCTGAGTAGCTCTGAAAAGTGTATTTTAAAAGAAATCTTAAAAGCATATTGATATTTGGACTCAAGAAATAAGAACTTTTTAGAAAACATCTGAAAATCTCATTGAGGTTGATTTACAATTGACATTTACTTTCAACCCCGTTGATTTTTCATGAAAGTATTGACACATCTTGGTAGACTTAATCTCTCCTGTTCTGTGAGAAGTACTCTACTTCTCCATCATCAGTACTCATCATCAATAAAAAAATTTAGAATAATATATATCATAATAACTCAAAAGTTCCATGTACAAGCATTTCCTTTCCTAGCTAGAAATTATTATGATGTTTAGTAAAAAAAGCCTTAAAATGCATACAAATATAGTATATGAAATATGTAACACAATTAATTTTAGGTAAAGGAGCCTGAAAAACAGAAAATAAAAATATATATTTCTGGGTTTTCTTTTCCTTTTTATATTTTGTCACAATTTTGTCTTTACAAGTAAATACTCACAAACTAGGGCATTTGTGATTACTGCTGGCTCTTTGTGGTGTAAGCCTATCACTCGTGTTTTTCACGATTTCAGACTCAAAAAATTCACTCCCTCTCCCACTGTTATGTTTTATTATATTTATATTATATTACATTAATTACTATCATATCATATCACTCTCATATATTTTATTATGTTTTATTATATTAGAATTACATTATAATATATTTTAACAGAAGAAAATCTTCATTAACTCTTCTTCCAATCCATCTATATTTCCATATTACAACATTGTCCCTTAGCTGGGATTTAGGTGATCAGTTTCAAAGCAAAGTCATATAGTTTTTAAAATCGATGATCCTACTTATGCATCTTGGACCTTGTGCTAAACTACTTAGGCCCTGCAGTTAAACTTTGTCTTTGCCTAAGAGGCAGATGGAAACATTTTGCTGACATCACGGACAGGATACTTTTTGTTGTGGACTAAACAATAGTGCCCAGATTTGTACAAGATCTTCCTCTTGGAGGAAAATTTGCCTGTTTTCAGAGGAAAGTGGGGAGAAGGACACTAGATCTCAGAGAGCTAAAATGGCTGAATTTAAAAATATGACCACCAAGGGCAATCCAAATGGGGACAGTCCCTTACTGATAAGTTAAAAAACTATAAAGCTTATCCTTCTGGGTATGATTTGGGCACATAATTGGCATGACTCAAAAGTTGTGGCAGATAAAAATGACATTCTAAGAGACAAAGAAAAACTAAAACATGTAAAAGGAAAGGCAGTTGTCTGTGCCATTCTGGGTGCATCTCTAGTAGCTGCACAGGAGGAATGGTTAGCTTCTCAGAAAAAGGAGTGTAAAACTCTGCAATCTTTGCAAGATTTGGTAAAATCTTTCCAAGAACCATTGGGGAAAGAGCTCTCCCAGGTTGCCATAGAGCATAAGGCAACCAGAAGAGAAAGGGAAATGAATAAGTTACTCTAATTGACCCTACAAGAGTCGTTGGAATACAGGAGACCCTCAGGAGGGAACTAGAAACTAGAGAATGGGAATCATGTACTAAAGATACAGGGAGCACTTGGAAGATTTCAAATATCAATATCCTCTTGAGAAATTGGAGAAATACAAAGTATATTATGTAGGGAATGATGATGAAGTAAAACTGTGCCCCTTCATTAAAACTGAAACTTCAGATATGCTCAGGGCGGAGCTCAGCAAACTACAATACACACAACCCCTTACGCAGGTGAAGCTCTAGCTCAAATAGAGGAGAAGTACAGTAGAAATGAGACAGAAACTGAATATACTTAGAATTTATATTTATATATTTAAATATTTTAAAATATATTTTTACATTAAATATGTTTATTTCTTACTGGGGGAGATTGGATCTTTTGAGTGGAGCAGAAGCAAGAGGATGTTGGGGATCAGGAGTCTGCCCAACTACAGGTGATCACCAAGACCCATGATCCTAACCCAGAGGACAGCATACTGGTCAGGAGGCTTGGATCTGTTGGAGAAGAGAGAATGCCATATACCTAAAAGCCCCACAATTGGTCATATACTGAAAAGTGTGCAAAAAATGGCAGAAAGGTGGTTTCCAGTTAATATATACACAGTTATGAGACTCCAGGTAACTCTCCTATGGAAGTGGAAGTTGATCATCTTCAATTTCCGTTTTTAAACTGGGATTTGCCTAACATACTGAAAATTCATGCCAAACTTTTACCTGAGTGAATAAAGTTAGCTCCCAGACCCCACAACCGGAATGCACGTGCCTTGACTCATCTAAAAGTAGCCCAGGACTTAACAACTTCTGAGTGACAACTGGGAATTCCCAATAACACCAATCCAACTACCAAACCATGGACTAACATTAGGAGAGTAAGGGAGGTCTGGAGACCTCCAATAAACCACTCATTCAGTTTTGTTTCACTCTAGTTCACCCTAAGGGATTTACTAAGAGGAACCTCAGTTGCCCTCCCTCAAGAGCAACATGCCTGGTCCTCAAATGAGAACCTCATACTCTGGATGAGAAAGAAATAAATAATTTTTTTTAAACCCCAACCCATTGAAAAAAAACAACCAAAAAGCTGATTTGCATCATCCTGTATATCCTTCCTATGTAATACTTATCCCCTTTCCATTAATCACAGAAACAATCACCTGACTGAGGGAGGGTGTTGGAGGACAATCAACTCCCAACACTTCAGTGAGCAGTCTGAGCCACCTTTCATACACATCACTTGTACTTCAGACCTGGCCTGGTTCCACTGCTGCCAAAGAAGGTTTTACTGTTCCAACAAATAGTGGAGGACTAGAGGGGTCAAAACCCCAAACATTAAATTCTGAGTAATGACCAAATTTGTGAAGACTGGCATCTGTTTGTAATTAGAAAAGAGCAGACTTTGAAAACTAAATAAATCCTTAGGTATAGTTCTTCCATTCCTGGGTGAAAGCGAGATATGCTTAGGCTGATTTTGAACTCTTTTTGGAAAGGCTTCAAAAACATATCTCATAATACAAACATATTAATTTGTTTGGCCAGGAGACAAGCTGTCTATGCAATAAAATTAAATAAAGTCATTAAGAACATTTTCATTAGGTAAATTAGTAGGTTGATTTGTAATAAACTTTGTCAAGGATGTTTTCCTAATTATATATAATAGCTTTAAAAAACCTTACGTCCATACATAGATGCTGAAAGAATTATTCAGCTCTTAGAGATACAGCTTCCTTATCAGTGTTTTTACGTTTTCATGTTTTTTCACTCCCCTCTTGACTAAAGCACCTGGGACTTCAGAATTTGAAAAACATCTTGTCTGTGGTTTCAGACAATAGGGGTGGACCACCAGTCTGCCAGAACTATGTCTTTGGCTTTGAAGATTGATAGAATAAACACAATGATAACTGAAGGGAAAAAACATTTCTCCTTTCTTGAACAGTGACCGTAGTATGTCAGGATAAGAATAAGGTTATCTTCTTTCCACACTGCTAGCCGCAACACAATGTAAATATGCTTTTTATTAAGAAGGAGAGTATCTCTTCTCTCATGACGCTTCTGCTTCTATTGCAGTTAAAGCATCAAGTAGAAGTAACATCAAGCACACATTATTAACAGAATTCTTGTCAGTTTTGATGGTGAAACATGCAAAGAGATGCTTGTCAAGACTGAAAAGGAAACTCTTTAGGAAAATACTTTTTTCAGTTTACACAGTGAAGAATGCTTCCCAAATTCTGGTAGATTACTAGTCAGTGCTGGCATGTTCTACATTTATATTAGACTCTAAAATGCCCTTTAAAACCAGTCATATTATTACAATGAATCTTTTATTGTGAAAGTCAGATTTGTAAAACAATATATGCTGATTTAATGTAAAAGCAACTTGGCTGCAAATGTCCCTAAATACAACCTGCTTAAAGGTGATTATTTCAGATTTCCATAAAACACAAAAAAGAAACAAATCATCATTTCCTGAAAGGAAGCTATACTTGCAAATAGATCTAATCTGTAATAAAAATATGAATATTATCTGCTAGATTTTTCAGCTGAGAAGTTTTAGTTTGTTAACTCCCAAATAGCTCAGAATCAAAATAGATTCTATTTTCTTATATACCGTGGACGTTACCTACACAAATAACCACTGAAGAAGTAAAACAGTGGCAGGAAAACCTTAAATAACTGTGTCAAATTCTGTGGGTGTTATAGTGATATAATTTACAGGAGTATTCATAAATATAAAATTATGCTCCCTCCTTCACTTTCAGGCAGAAGGAGTCATAAACTGGTAAAGCCATTTTCTTTAAGAGTGCAAAAATGGTAAAAGCACATTTTTTGAAGAAAATAATACTGGTTTTCTCTTTCCAAAATAAGAATTTTACAAGCTCAGATGGGTAGGCAATGTTGCATATGTTATTTTTCGTCTTCTGGAATGGTTATCGGAAATATATTGTTTGCAGTATAGTGATTTTTACTGCAACCACAGAAAAAAAAAAGTATATCTTTTAAATGAAGCTCAATAAAAGTTCAGTTGAAGAAAAGTGAGCTTGAGAAATGTAATTACATTGGAAGTTTGGTAACTAAGATCTTTTGAAGAGGACAGGCTTCTTCAGTGCAAAGAAGGAATTAAGGTTTATAGGAGAAGATTTTTTCAGAAATGGGTAACTTTGCTTCATCCAAATTAGTTATGTATATAGGTATCAACAACCAAAATTTAGATCCAAACTATGCAGGAGCTCATATTTTTGCTGGCAAAATTCCCCATGATGTAAAGGACTGTTTCTGGGCTGCTCAAAATTAGTCATCCTTTGACAGGTGTTCCCTGTTCTGATAGAATACTTGGAACCTGTCATCCTTTTGGTGCACAGCAGTGCAGGCGAAGCTCACTGTCTCTTTAGAATAAATACTGGGTTACAGAATTGGTGAAAAGTAAAATGTTTTGAATAACTATGTAATGACCTGAAGTATGATGATTTTTTATGCTATTTCAATTTATGTAATGCATTTACTTGAGCAAAGAGTGGAATACTTGAGCAAAGAGTGCTATTCCTCTGGAACTCCGGTCATTGCTGAAAACAGTTACATTCTCTCTCTCCTTCTCTCTTTCCAGGCTATTGGTACAGAGTAGTCCCTGAAACACAGAGATCAACAGTAGAATCCTTTATTAGGAAGATATTAAAAAACAAAGAAAAAGTGAATGTGCTGACCTTTGTGTTACTCTTTGAGATGTCAAACCTCTTTAGTCTCTCCTACAACAGATTATAAGACTTCCTCCATAATTCCTTTTTCCATAACTCTGATTGTTGTGAGTCACTATACTTTGCATTTAGAGTGCTGTGATAGAACAACCATGGCATATGATAGTTTCAGAAACAAGAGACAAAGACGTCTAATACGTACTCCTCAGCACCTGCCTAGTGCCATAAGTGTCTTATGCCCTCCAACTGTTTTATCTTTATGGGAAGCCTAAGTCAGAGCCAGAGCTTTGAAAAGGCAGAGTCAACATCTCTGATGTTGACTTTTGCCTTGCTCCTTTTTATCTCCTCCTCACTGAGTTTAGCACACATATCAATGAGTTGCAAGCCAGTCAAAAGCATTATTGATTCTGGAATGTATGTACTGGGTTGGGTGCCTGTGATCAAGATAAATTGTTAACCTTTTTCAGGAAGGTACTATAATACAAAGAGTCACAAGAGTTTGCAGCAGCCTTCTTCAAGGCACAGCCACTGAAAAAAAGAAGTATCTCTCAGCATAATCATCCAGCAGGGATTTGAGACAGGTTCCTGAGGCATGATAAGGAGAACCTTTAAATCACAGCTGGGCCTAGAATCAGAAGAGGTTATTGGAGGAAGGAAAGAGTCTTAGGGTTAATGATTAATTTCAGGAACAAAGTCTCTGTCAGTAAGTGTAATTTTAAATGATCCTTGTCCTAGAGGAAAATTTTAGTTTGCTTTCCCCACACCTCTATAAGAGTAGAAAAATTTCTCTTATAAAGAAATGAAAAATTGAGAGAGTTCAGAACTTCAATCTCTAAAAAAGTATGAGAAGGGCAACTTTCAACTGGAATGAGTAAACTAGTGCTGAGTACTTAAAAGATGGTAGGGTACAGATTTGAAAGTTACCTAGGGAATTAGGACAGAGCACTTAAGAGACTTTTATAGTGCAACAGAAGATATTGGAATGATACTCTACTTGTTTTTCAGGCCTAATAGCAGTGTGGAGATACAGCATTACTCTACCTTTTGAAATAGAAATTAGTGTTCTAAATAGCCTGAATATAGCCAGTCACTTAGGGGAGGAAGGAACTGGATAAGCATAGAGCTATAAACTTATATAAGTCAACCTGCATGAGCTCCACTGAGCCACATTAGTAGGGCTCCATCAATAAATATTACAGGAGGCACAAATTCCTGTCCCTCATCACCAGTACAATCAATTCACGTAGCCGATGAAATATTTAGATCCTATCTCTATTTTTTTTCCTAAATTGGCTTTTGAATCTATCTAATTCCTACCATTCAGGGAATTGTTTTCTCTTAGCATTTTCTTCTAAAGATACCTTATCCCTTCAGGATACTTGCTCTTTATGTATTTGTCACATTTTGGTAGCTGTAGCAGGAACAATTCCTGTCCTGTTGTAGGACTGATTCTTTCTACTGATGTCACCTCTAATTTGACTCCAAAAAACCAAGAACTGGACCTATTTCTTGTTTATGGGAGCAGGGAAATTTTGTGTCCTGGTAACACAGATACTTATTTTGTCTCTTCCTACTGAAACATCTGAAATCTTTTTCAGAAGCCCTGCCAGGCTGCTGAAATGTCATCAAAATGTATGCCAGATGGTCACATACTCAAGAGGATTTCCCCTAACATGCCTACCTCAGGGAGCCAGGACCCTTATGTCCTGCACTTCACAGTCAGAAAGGATTTAGATATGGGGTTCTAAATATCAACATCTGTCCCTAACATGAGTTCTATCCTTGAAAGTACTAAATAAGTACTAAAGACTAAATGTCTTATCCAGGCCTTGTAGAGGCGAGTGAAAAAAATTAATCATACAGAAATAACTGAAGAGGATAGAGGTTAAGTAATAATGTTCCTGGATAGAAAATAAAACCCAAACCTAGACACAACTGAAAGTTGACAAAAAGTGTGGATTTATGTTTCTGGTCTAGAAATCTGTTGGGGTTTCTTTTACTGTGTCATTAGTTTTATACAGAATTATGGTGTTCTGAGAGTATGAATGCTGTAATTTGGGAGAAACTGGTTATACTGAACTTAGTGTAATATAAGATTCTAAATTAATAGAACTACTCAATGACTAGCTGAAGCACCTATGTGAACAAAATTTCCAGATTATGCATTGCAGTCTTCCCACACAGTTATGTAGTTTCCCATGTCACACATGTAATGTATTATTCAGACTTTCATTTTAAGATTATATTTCATAGTATCAGTGGCTAACTATGTGAGATCAGTATATCTGAAACTGTGTGGCAAAAAAGCAGCAGAATATTTAATTAGCATAATCCGCATGTATGCTGGTTAATAATACCAAGTATTGAGTATCGATTCTTCCGTGAAAAAAACCCCCGCAACTTGTAATCACCTCTTGTCCCTGAGGCCAACTGTGAATTGAATTATTGAGATATTGAGATATTTTTCTATTGCCTGTTGTCTCAGTTTGCAGACAAGTTTAGGAGAAAACACTCTAGAATGAGTGTTTCCTCTAAAAAAGGGTTCCAACAATCCCTTTCTGCCAATGAGAGGTTAACACTAGTGGATAAAAGTGAAAAAACCCCAACCATTTATTGACAAAGTGAGTGCCAACACGGTACAGGAAAAAATGGTGAATAAATGCTGGATACTGAACTGTCAGATCTTGTTCCCCCTGACACCTGCCCCTCAAAAACCCAGAATGCCAGGCAAAGAGAAAAGAAAAAAATAAACCACAGCTGCAAGGTGGTGGGGAGGAGAAAAAAAAAAAATGGCACCAGCTTGTGTCTCAAGGAAGGAAAAAACAAAGGGTTCACACAGCAGCTCAGGCAAAAGCAGATGGGAACCTGGTGAATCTCTGATGTTGGTCTCCTCTTCACAGCAGATGAAGCTGGTAGATTCAGGGCCATTTCTCTTGTTGGTTTGGCTTTTCTGAGGTCTGGGGCTGGGACAGAGCAGCCCCTCGGGTCCCCACCTGTCCCTGGCCAATTCTTCTCCTGTCGATTTGTCCTCTCTGATTTCGGACCAAAACCAAAGCAAGCAGTTCAAGACAAAACAAAGGCTGCTGAAGGATTACTGCCACAGTCTCCAAGGCCAGGGAAAGGAAAAAAAGGCTTCTTGCCTAAGCTAACAGAAACCAAGCTATCAAATAAAGAGAGCCCAGTCCTCCCAGCAGCATGGACGCCTGGGGAGTGAGGCTTTGAAAAAGCCTGTGCAAGAGCCCCAAGGCTCCCCGCTCCCCTGGGGCCCACCATAAATCAACAGCTACAGCTACAGCTACCACCATTTCTGAGCACAGAGAGGATGATCAGGGAATAGAGGATCATCATAAAATCACACCAAAATAGCAGTTTTAGTCTTGATCTGGTCATTATGGTACTTACCAAACGCACAACACTGCCAGCTATTTTCCTATTGATACACTTGGAATAAGAAAATACAATGGCAGGGATTTAAGCTCCCTAGTCCCTGTGGAAATACGAGGGAGCAGGGAGCACCTGAACCACTGTATTTCAAAAGCTTTATTTTCTCTCCCACTACTTTTTAATCTTTAAGAAGTGGGTAGGTAACCCTTTGCCTTGCTCTGCTCTGGCCAGGAAATCTCAGGGGAGGTTTTAAGCACATACCACAGATTTTAGTTATTTCTAGAAGGTGAAATAATCCTAGGGGAGGATTATGAATTCAAAAGAAAATTTATTATAGACAAGGGGAGGTTATTCTGTTGGATTTGAATCACAATTCCATTAAAAAAAGACCAGAAAAGTTCAGAGGATATCATTACATAGGTAATTCGTGTCTGTGCTCTGAAGACATATATGTAGTAGGAATGTCTCAAACTATTTTTATTGGAAGAGACTCTGTGTTAATTTCACTAGGGGTTTGTACATAATCTCAGCTAATTTATCATTCAAATGCTCATCCTTGAGCTACTAAAAATGATCGTGAACAAGTGAAAGATCACTAGGACTGGAGTTTTCATTTCTGCTGTTTTGTTCATCCTTCAATTCTAGTTTAAGTCTAAACATTGTAGGAAAAAAATCACAGACACTAGAAATTATACTAGAATTGATGTATTTGCAATGGGACCAGGAAAACTAGTAACCTCTTAAATCAGGTTACCAGGACTCAAATATCTTTAACATATATGTATTCAAATACTATGGGTTCAACCAAGAGCAGTAAACAAGATAGGCTTAGAAAGAACTAATTAAATTCCTTTTTCCAAATATTTTGGAAACTAAAGAACACAAAAATGTCAACTTCATAGACTTCAGTGAAATTTAGCAACAATTTTCTTCTTTCTCTCACAGATAAATGTATTGAAAGGGTTACTACAGCTGCCTTATATATGGTTTTATAATCAGCTCTATGGTCATGAAGAGAAGAGTGATATCTCGTACAATATCAAGGTCATTGGAAGGGGTCATGGATTAGAGTAGAAAAAAAAAATCTTTGCCTAGAAAAATAAACTGATATATAATTAATTGATTGAAAATAATTCTGTTACAGAGAGCGTTATTGAAATATTGCCTCTTGCTGTTATTTCTACTGAAGAACTGAGAAAGAGATTCAAGTGCAAGTTAAAATCCTATGATTAAACTGAAACCATGGAAAATAAAATGGTGTTTGGTGTACCAAAGCAATTTAATATACAGTTGAAACACAAAGTTTCTAAGTTAGACAGTGAGGGAAAGCTATCACGAAGAGAGGTTTTGCAGTGAATGGTAGTAATATAGTTTAATTAAAACACAAATAAAACCAGTACAGTTAAGTAGTCTCCATGGGACAGTTTTTTACTTAACAGAGGAACATGACAGAAGTTTTGATGGAAAAAGCAACTCTTGGCAGTTAATATTGATTAGTTTTAGCACACGATCTTGACTATCCACATAGTAAAATATTGTACACTAAGAGAAAAAGAGTGGTCCTTCCTTTTCTTTCAGTTAACTATTTCATTGACTTTCTTAAAATGCTGACATGAAAAAGAGCCAGAGCTAACTTAATGACATTATAAAAGCAAGTCACGTAGCTAAATCAAACTAACTTTGTTTTGGAGTTGTTAGAATCATAGAATAACCTGAGTTGGAAGGGACGCACAAGGATCATCAAAGTCCAACTCCTTGTCCTGCACAGAACATCCTAAGAATCCCACCATGTGCCAGAGTACTTTGTGCAAACACTTCTTGAACTCTCTCAGGCCTGGTGCTGGGACCACTTCCCTGGGGAGCCTATTCAGTGCCCAAACACTTTCTGGGTAAAAAAGCCTTTTCTAATATCCAGCCAAAACCTCCCCGACACAACTTCTAGACATTCCTTTGGGTCCTGTCACTGGGCACCAGAGAAAGGAGATCAGTGTCTGCCCATCCTTTTTCCCTCACAAGGAAGGTACAGACTGCGATGAGGTCTCCCCTCAGTCTCCACTTCTCCAGGCTGAACAGAGTGACCTCTCCTTGTATGGCTTCCCCTCCAGATCTTTCACAGTCTTCATTGCCCTCCTCTGGATGCTCTCTATTAGTTTTACATTCTTATATTAAGGCACCCAAAACTGCCCCCAGCACTCAAGGTGAGGCCACCCCAGTGCAGAGCAGAGTGGGACAATCCCCTCCCTTGCCCAGCTGGTGATGCTGTGTGTGATGCCCCCCAGGACAGGGTTGGCCATCCTGGCTGCCAGGGCACTGCTGACTCAGATTGAACTTGCCATCAACCAGGACCCCCAGGTCCCTTTCCACAGTGCTCCTCTCCAGCCTCTCATTCCCCAGTCTATGCACCCATCCAGGGCTGCCCTGTCCCAGGTGCAGAATCCAGCACTCATCTTTGTTAAACTCTATACAGGTGGTGATTGCCCAGTCTTCTGAATTTTTGAGATCTCCCCACAGGTCCTCTTTGCCTGCAGTGGTGTAAACAGCTCCTCCCAATTTAGTATTGTTATATACTTGCTATTGATCTACTATATAACCATCATTAGTGAGTCCTGCATCCAAGTTGTTTTTGAAGATGTTAAAAAGCTCAGGGCTGAGGATGGAGCCCTGTGGAACCCCACTGATGACCAGTCACCAACGTGATGTCACTCCATTTGCTATAACCCTATTGTGCCGAAACTGTCAGCATGTTGTTCACCCATGAGACTATGGATTAATCTAGCTGCGTACTGGACATTTTTTCCAGAACCATAGTATGATCCGTCTGATTTTTTTTTTTTCATTATGGGTAAATATAATTTAAACAATTTTTCTTGAAGTTGGGATGCAAAATACTGTGGAAAATCTCTTACTGGAAGGCACTATCTTTCAGAATTTATCTCTTCTTCATAG